>NC_057945.1:6313599-6579979 GCF_018555375.3 Anguilla rostrata
GATTTTGTATTTTGTTCTAGTATTGCAGCCCAAGCAGCTAACCCGTTAGCTGGCTAACATTTACATGAACTGGCAAACTACAGTGAACCCTGAACTAAGCTACTGGGCTAGCGTTTACCGTAGTGCTATGTGGCAATCTGATTGCAAATACAGTAGCAAAATAAAGAATCATTGGTTGATTGAAAATAAGAAGTCAGCATACTGAGGTAACAAAAATCCTGCTAGTAATGTTGTTATTAATTTCAAAGTAATTATATATCTAAAACCCAGTATCTCTGCTGATTTATGCAAACATAACAAAAATGAACAACTTCAGGTGCAACACATGATGAAAAAAAGATCAGGTAACACAGGCAATAAGATAAAATAGAGAGTAAAAACTGAGCTCAGCGATACTGTTCAACAGAGCTATTTTAACACTTAGAGATGCATTTATCATCGCCACCTATTCATTTATTCATCATTCATCCATTATCTAACCAATGTACATTTTATGCCATATCCAGGGTATAATTACAACCTCCCTTGTACTATAGATTAAATATAAAGGACTACGCCTTTCTGTTACAGCTGTGGGTTGGACATAGAATGAATTTAACTCAATATGCTGATTAATCACCCTCTTCACACACACGCACGCAAATGGAGACAAACACACACACACACACAAAACTCTTACTGGCAATGACTCAGTGGGCTGACTAATGACCTGCTTTGCAGAATCGTTTCAGGTGTGATCCAGGCTTGGGTAAATGATACAAGATGGACGAGTTCATTTCAACTTTAACAAACTAATCTCATGCGTGTGGTTTGTGTACAGATGTGTGTGTACATGCCTTGCACATTAGTGTGTCTCACCTGTGCGTGCAGGCTCACACCGTAAATATGAGCATGTGTGTCTGTGTGTGGGTGAGCCTTTGCCAGTGTGGATATCGATGATGTCATCCTGTTGTGCGCGCGTGAGGTGAAAACACCCCTCCCTCTCTCCCTCCCTCCCTACCTCCCTCTCTCATCCCTGTCTCCCCATTACCATGGCAACTCCTTGACTCCAGCAGCATGGAGCAATACATCTCCCTAACCCATCCCCCTATCCCCCTGTTCTCCCCTCCCCCTCTCTGTCTGCACCTTTTTCTCGGATTCCCCCTGCTCACCGTTCCCCTACACTTCCACCCTCGTTCCCTCGCTCTCTTTTCCTCTTTAAATCCTCCCTTCAGTTTGTCGTGGACGCATCTGCTTGCTGCTCAACTCGCCCTTCTTATTTAAAAAAGATTTTGTCCTTCCTTCCTTTCTATGACATGCATTCTATGCCTGTTCTCAATATATGTCTACTGAATATATAATTTACATCTGTACTGGATGTTCATAATCTATTCCTATCTGTATGATGTTTCTATAAATGTTTTTGTCTACTTATAAATTTATAATATGTATTTTTGCACTGTATGTCTATAATACATTCATGTTTAGATTATATCTGCATATATATCTATATCTATTATATATCTATAATCTATTCATGTCTGTATTATATATTTATTTATCACAAAAAACTGTTTGATTGTGAAATGTTTGCATTTGCCGAAAGTCTCAAAAGACAGGAAATGAAATGAATTAGCTCTAACACTCTCCATTGAGATGTATCAGCACAGATCTTGACAACTGCTACAGCCCTGTATATGTCTACTATACTTCAAACAACATGTACTCATCACTGGGCGTATTGCTTAAAATGCAAACCTTCTCTCAAAAAGCCTAATTCATACTCTGAGAGTATTGCTCTGTACAGTGTATTGGCGATAGAACTGGCTAGCTCCGTGGCTTCCCCTTCCTTTACTGGATCTGACGCAGTATCACAGTGCTTGTCACTTTGGACAGAGCCGTTGCTATGCGACTGAATGGTCGCTGCGGTGTCTTGCCAGTGACTGTGACACATCGTCGGGGCCTGGACATAACGGTCTCCCGTTCACATCTAACGTCGTTTGGAACTTCAGAACGATAGAATCATTCAGACTTCCAGAAGGTAGCCTGATTTTGTAAGTTAGCATTGTGTCTCCCCATGTTAATTCAATTGACATTTTGGCATCCAAATTTAATCAAGACTACAGCCACAGAAACATGAAAAGCACGTATGTGTCTCAAAATGACTGAGAGGTCTTGTATCAGGATCCAACAGGTTTAAATTGAATTGCATTTGCTCAAAAAGTCTGGATTTTTTATGCAATTTTTTGGGGGGTCTCCACAACACAGTAATGGCCTAATGTAGTTATAACAACATCAGCAGTTAGTGAGTCAATAGCGATTGTAGTCCACCAGCAAAATGGCATTGAGATTGGTTTTGAAATGGCGATATATTGAGGTTCATATATCTCTGTTTTACATGGGAGAGCAAGTGTACACTGAGCTCAGTGCAATAATGTGTACACTGTAAAATATCTAGTGTTAATTCAACTTTATCTTTTAGAGTTGAATTAACACTGTTAGAGTTGAATTAACACTGGACATTTTACTGTCTATGTCTGTACTGTTTGTGTGTGTAATTGAGACATATTCCAGTGAGATAAGACAGACTGAAGACTGGACATGGGTAGTGAGATAAACCACATTGTCTGAATGTGTCAATAGCCATTCATTATCAGGACCCTGCCATCATCTAGGTTTATTACTTCTTAGGGGAACCATTTCATCCTTTCAGCGATAAACGATGCAGAAGTCTGGGAGACAAGCTGTGTCTGAGAGCATGCTATATGCTTCAGAGAGGAAATTGACTGAGTTCAAACAACATTTGTCCTTAACATTGACAAGTGAACGCGAACATTACACTTTTATTTTCCCCTCACAAACTCATTTTAGCCAGTTATTTTTTTCTGTTTGCTGAACTCTTGATAAAAAAGATAGTGGAAATAAATGCTATTTGCAGTGCAAAATGGATAGGTACCGTTGGGTCAAATGTGGTTCAGACATAAATCTAAAGCAATCTTTAAAGCGTAAAGCTAAAACATTTAACAATTTTGATATGGTCTTTTTAATCACAAATATATAATTACAATAATAAATAAATATGCTTATGTTACATCACATAGAATATTTAAGCAATATAATGCTAATTAAAAAATAAAAATTATATTATATACAGTATAAATATAGTAAATGAGCATTATATTGCTTAAATATTCAATAAGATGTATCATATGCATTTTATCATATTATGATATGCATCATATCCTCCACTGTTTCATCAGCCACCGGTTCTTTTAGACTGCACTGAGCCACAGATTTACATCGCACCGTATGTCCACACTCGCAAGGCATTGTGGGTAAAAATCTCATGGGAGTACCCCATCTGCCCCTGGCCCTGGTGCACTGCAGCGTGTTCGCATCACACATCCGTGGTCTTTGTTAGCACGGCAGCCCGGTCAGGGCGGCTGTGACACCACCCCGACCCTACAACCGAAAATAACTCGATAAGGTTCAGAACCGGGGTTGCAAAATCACCGGATGTCTCCTGTAATGCCAGTTAATGGAGGATGTCTGGGACAATGACAAATGCCCTGCCAGAATGTGGATGTTTGCTGCGACCGTGCGATGGCTGAACTCGTCTGAGGGATTCCTTGGCCGTCGCTGTATGTCTGCAGTGGAGTAAACCTTTTTTTTGGAAAGGAATCTGACTCTGGCCTCTTTGCAAGTCTGAAGCAAAACCACTGAACAAAACCACGATGCTCTTTTGCAAGATGCTGTACTAAGTATTCTGCAGTGCATGCTAGGAGTTTATTATCTTGTTCAGTGCTTTGTTCAGTGTGTAACATACAACAAAAAAATTCAGCAGTTTGGATTTTCACGGTTTACATTTAGGAACTTGACTACCACGACCTAAATTAATTAGACACATTTTAACTATGTTTCTTTGTTGCACTTATCCAAAACTGTGTGACATATGGACTTGTAACTTGTTCTAAACATTACTAATAGCGGTACTAATCTGATAAAAAACCTAATTTGTGTTTAAATGCAAAATTCACTATGCAAAATACATGGTGGCAGTCAAGCAATAAATTGCCATTTAATGTGCACAATATGCAAATTTGGTTTAAGAACAGGAAAAAAAATCCTAAACTCATTAGGATTATTGCCATTAAACACATGTGCAGCCCTGCTTCCTCTGCATTAAGTCTGTTAAAGAAAAAACATGCATATTAATGACTGAGAGAAAGGGGATTCATCTAAATATCTACAGTACGGGACCATAACCTTAACAGGAAAACAGGAAAAAAATAAATAAATAAATAAAGATCAAGACACTACTTCTAAACAGCATATGATTAAACAATTTGTTCTCTTGGCACCACAGTGACTGCCTCTCACGCAGCAAAGAGCCTGGGGGTGGGCCTGGATGAGCAGCTGGACTGCAGTCACATCACAACAACATCACGGTCCTGCAGATTTCTCCTGTACAACATCAGGAGGATTCGACCACACCTGACCATTTACTCCACCCAGCTACTCGTCCAGGCTATGGTGACCACCCGTCTTGATCACTGCAACTCCTTCTTTGCAAGCCTGCCAGCTTGTGTCATTCAGCCACTACAGATGATTCAGAATGCTGCTGCTGGAATTGTCTTCAACCTTCCTAAGTTCTCACATGTCACTCCCCTTCTGAGGTAACTCCACTGGCTACCAGTCGCCGCCAGGGTCAGGTTCAAAGTCCTGACCCTCGCCTACCTACAGGACATGATTCAACCGTACAACGCCTTCCTTATTCAAGTTTGAGGGTTTGTGGCCTAGGGAAACAAGAAACCAGATTTAACTGCAGAGTGGGTGATAGTGTAATATAATTGTCAGGAAAGTGGGTCTACAGCTCCAACGTTACAGGTTCAATTCCCAGGTGTGGCATAGCAGGTTGTACCCTTAAGTGAGGTACTTAACTGAACTGCTTAGGGAAAATATCTGGGTGTTTAAATGGATTGTATTCAAAAAAATAAAGTAAGTAGCACTGGATAAAACGTGAAGTCGGAATCCATGTTGCACACCCCTCTCTCAGCAAAACCATCGCCCAAGTGTGGAGGTGGCAGCTAGAGAGAATAGAGTCAGAATGCAGACATTCATCAATCCATCCATTATGTAACCCACTTATTCCTGGTCAGGATCATTGGGGGGGGGGGGGGGGTGAAGCCTATCCCAGGAAGCATTGGGTAAAAGGCAGGAATACACCCTGGAGACCTTGCCAATCCAATCGCAGAGCACACGCACCATTCATTCCCAGGGGGAATTTAGAGTCTACCTTCATGTCTTTGGACTGTGGGGAGGATACCCACACGGGGAGAACTTGCGAACTTCACGCAGCGAGGCTCAGCGCTAACGAGAACGCGCTACGATGGCTGCTCTTCTTTTCGTCCCGCCGCAAACCCCCCGGGAGACAAGCCTGTGCGGCCCAATCAGCATCTGCGCCCATGTCAGTGACACGCCTGTGCCTGCGGTCCCCGAACACAGACCGTCTGGAAGGGCACTTACCGCAGCAGCGGTCGATAGCTGATCTAGCGACAGTCACGCCAAGGTCACGCTCTTATCGGCTGGCCGTGCGGACTTTGCATCCATCAGACGTGGATTTATTCATCTAGCCGTCCATTTTATAAACTGCTTACTCCTGGCGGGCCAGGGTCGCCCGGGGAGGTCTGGAGCCTATCCCAGCAGGCTTTGGGTGAAAGGCAAGAATGCACCATGGACACCCTGTCACCAATCCACCGCAGGGGCCCACACGCCTTTTGCTCACGCAATCACTCCTCCGAGCTATTTAGAGTTTCCAGTTTGCCCAGCGGGCACGTCTTTGGACTGAGGGAGGAAACCGAAATACCTGGAGGAAACCCAACGGGACACGGGGAGGACGTGCAAACTTCACACGGAAAGGCCCGCGCCCGGGACTCAAACTCGTCAGCTACTTACAACGAGGCGACAGCGGTGCTCACATCCCAGAGGTCGATTGAGATCATGAACTTTGAATATGGATGCATTTTTCCATAGCTTTGACTCTGACGTATGAAAAGCTATGGAAAAAAAAAACTTGTTGGGATGCATGTTTGCCTTTTCCGGCTCACGTCAAACTGGGAAAGCCACCTTTCACATTTTTTTCAAAAGCATCAAAGCACTTTAGCACGCATTAAAGATGGAAGAGCAAAGGGACCGTTGTTTATATTTATATAAATACATATATAGTAACAAAAATACTCAGGGTACTTGTAGAATAGTATGTACAATTTAATTACAGTTACTTTTCTAAATATTTAATGATTACATTTTGGATTGTGTGTGATACATAAACAACACACGCACACACGCACACACACACACTTGTACACCATGTACCTCATTATAAAACAAGGACTTCTGGCCCATTGCATGATGAAAATATGCCCATGTGAATGCAGCCACACTGACACATCGCTGCACTGCTGTGCTTCCCGCACCAACACAATGAGCGGCAGTGTGTTCTGAAAAAAAAGAAATTCTGTCCAGTTCAGTTTAGCAGTATATTCTGTAGCTGGCCTGACAAGTACAGATACTTTAACCGAAGGGTGAAGAGGGGAATTCTTTCCGATTCCGCGGACAAAGGCCTCTTTCTGTCCGAGAGAGTGGGAGAGGGACGGAAGGGGACGACAGCGAGGGGGTTCGGGGTCAAACGGCAGAAAGGCGAGGACTGACTCACTGACCGTTCCTCTTCCCTGCGTCTCTTCTTCTTTTCATCTCGATTAATGTCACGCCTGTTTCGTGTTATTGTTTTCTGTTTTCTCTGCTTTTTTTCTTTTCTTTCTTTCTCTTGGTTGAATCCTCCCAGCCTGGCATCGCTCGTACACACGCACTTCACTTCAGCCAGTTACCCGCTCAGATCCCATGGCACTCTTGCCATACTGCCTGGGAACAGCACTTCCTGTTGCAGTGAGCCACACCAGCTTAGTCACCAGACAGATTCTCAGACGGGCGATTGGTGGAAGTGTGATGAATTGACACAAGCTTCCTCTCTCTGTTTGTCCACTTCTAAATAGCATGCTGGAATTGCCATGTTCTACCTGCCTTTCCTGAGTCTACGTGACTATTGGCTTCATCCTGGACGGGTTTATGGCTATGAAATACAGTGCTATTGGCCAGGCTTACAGAGGAGAGGTACAAACCTGGAAAATGAAAGCTAACCATAAGCTAACCCTGCGCCTACAGCATCTTCTTTCTTCTCCAGCTCTCCTCTCTCCAAATCTATCTCTACCTCATATGAGATCTGTGTGTTTTGCTCTGAGATACACTTTTCTGTCAAAACAGGCCGCAAAAAGCAAAGCTTCCATAGGATTTTTCTTTTGAGCCATTCTGTGTGCAGTGCTATTGAACAGCCTGATTTTCTAAACTCAAATGCAAACGTTTAAGACTCAAATTCAAATACATGGTGAATGGGTGAAAAATCCTGAAAAAAAGAAAAACTCTCCAAAGAAAGCCTCACACAAATACCTGCCCTTGACATTAATAATGGCATCATATTTCTCACTATCACTGGACTACATTTCCCACCCTATAAGAGCATGTGGGTGTTTCTCTGGCCCTGTGACTGGGCCTCCTCCTTAGCCCATTTATCAGACGGCAAATACCTTCTGCAGGCTACTGGGAGGCATTTGGATTCGAATTTGCATTTGAAACTGTGGACACTACTCCTAAATCTCTACCCCTCCCCTCAGGTCTTCAGTACAGTCAATTAAGCTTAAAGCTTTGTTGGCATAACTAAACTGCCTGCTATTCCCAGAACAAACACAAGTCGCAATGCAATGAGAAAACAATATATTCTGTTGACGTGGGTCCAGACAGCAATGACATTATCCCCGTTCGCTCTCTCTTTAGGCTGACTCACAATGAAAGGGCAGACCCTGAATGAAAGGTCAGGACAGACAGTACAGTGACAGCATCAGAGCTCAGCCATTACGGCTCAAAGTTATGGGAGGGCACAAAACACATTATACAGTGAAAGCATGAGTATGTAGCCATTATGGCTGAAAGGTATGGGAGTGCACAAAACACATTATATAGCAGCAGCATCAGCCCTTATGGTTTATACAAGGTAATCATTTGCTTATGGATAATGCATTGATTAGAATAATTCAGTGAATGTATATTTAGATAATATTTAAGGACATAATTTGTTTGAGATGTGTGCGGTGTGTGTGTGTGTGTGTATGTGTGTGTGTGTGAGTACAGGTGTGGCTCTAGGTGTGCGTGGCTTTAGGAGTGGGTGTTGGTTAGTGTGTGGGTGTGGCTATAGGAGTGGGTGTTGGTAAGTGTGTGGGTGTGGCTATAGGAGTGGGTGTTGGTTGGTGTGTGGGCGTGGCTATAGGAGTGGGTGTTGGTCAGTGTGTGGGTGTGGCTATAGGAGTGGGTGTTGGTAAGTGTGTGGGTGTGGCTATAGGAGTGGGTGTTGGTAAGTGTGTGGGCGTGGCTATAGGAGTGGGTGTTGGTAAGTGTGTGGGGGTGGCTATAGGAGCGGGTGTTGGTCAGTGTGTGGGTGTGGCTATAGGAGTGGGTGTTGGTCAGTGTGTGGGTGTGGCTATAGGACTGGGTGTTGGTCAGTGTGTGGGTGTGGCTATAGGACTGGGTGTTGGTCAGTGTGTGGGTGTGGCTATAGGACTGGGTGTTGGTCAGTGTGTGGGTGTGGCTATAGGACTGGGTGTTGGTCAGTGTGTGGGTGTGGCTTTAGGTCACCCCACGTATCCATGAGTACAGCTGTGGCTGTTTCCCTTCTCAACCCCTCAAATCAGTCTGTGCCCCTGTAAATACTTCCCCCACCCCTCTAAACACGCCCCCTCCCCCTCTAAACACTCCCCCTGCCCCTCTGAACATGCCCCTCGGGTCCCTCCATCCCTGCCCCTCTCTCTTTACCCCTCTATGGCTTCATTCCTTTCTGGTTCATAGATCTACATTCAAACTCAGAAGATTACTCCCCACCCCCCCCCCCATCTATATCATATTATGATGGGAAATGGACTCTGCGGATGGAGCCTGCAATGACTGCGGATGGAGTGGAGAAGTTTAACGTTGGAAAGGGAGAGCAGGATGTGAAGCCGGATGTGAGGGTGTGCACAGTAACGTGGGTCTATGGACCATAAGAACTGCAGAAGGGGACTGAGAGACATGACCAGCGCACTAATCTCAGCATCAGTGCTAAATCATCCTGTGATCCTAAACAGTCCAACAGCGACACGCACTACGTATCAGACAAACCATAAAGAGGCTGAATTTTAGTTCAGCTCAAATATAAACCCACTGTCAAAACCACAAAACACATTTAAATGAATGTTAAAGTCTGATGTATTTCAGAGATGGAATATGCATATGTACATTTTAATAACCAGCAGAAAAGTACACCCTATGAAAGAAACTATGGATGTATGCAACAACAAAAAATAAAAACAAAAAAAAAACATTTAAAATAATAGTAACACAGAACACCCTGTTGCATGTTCCACACACTCGACTGATACACATCCCACAATACATTTCATGCTTACATACTTAAGCACTTATATTGTACCTGTATACTACATATTGTACATAATTACATACTATATTTACATATATGCAAACATTATTGTTGTTGGTAAAAAGCAATAATGCAACAATAATTATAACTCATTATTATTATAATTAATATTATTATTATTAGTGTTGTAGTTGTTGCTGCTAAAAACAGCAATAGCGTAATAATTATAACTCACTATTATTCTAATAGAAAAAAACATATTTCATATAGATTAATGTTATTAATATATTATTATAGATAACACAACTATTAGCATCAGTAATAAAATAAGTAAAATAACATAAATAATAATAGTAATGGTCATTATATTTATCAAGATAATATTATTTATTACCCAAAAACTGCATATCTACTGACTTGATTTTCCGCATTTGTTTTGAAAAACTGAATTCATTCCGTTCGAGACCGGTGAGCATCTAAACCAGTAATTTGTAGACAAAAGCTGTAAGACCATTATACCGGTCGGTAAATATTATTGTTACTCATGTTACCCCCGCTGTGTTTCCCCCACAGGCTGATTGGGCCCGTTCTCCGACCGAGACTAGGTGTGTTCCCTCCATTACCCTCACCTGCTACCCTGGGTGGGGATATCCCCCTGACTGGAGGCTAGCCATTGTTTCAGCAGCCCTCTCATCCTATACGCTCAGTACTAGGCGCGGAGTCTTATCTTACCTTTTCTGGGGGGAAAAGATGGTCCTTGATTAGTTCCTTCCTTTCCCTTCCCTGTTCCACTCCTTTTCTTTCTCTCCTTCTCTCTCTGATTTTTTTTTCTATCTCTCCAATAAATAGATTGTTCCTTCTTCAGTGATGCTGCAGTGTGGTAGAAAAACACACCCTCTTACAGTCTGTCTCCTCCCTTCTTCCCTCGCTCTGATTGGCTAGCGGGAAGAGGTGACATCACCTCTTTCCCTGTTTCTGTCGATTATTGACTGCAACCCCTCCTCTCCCCTCTCCCTCTCTCTCTTTCTCTCTCTCTCACACGCACACACACATGCTCTCTCTCAATCTCTGTATTCCCTTGGTGCCTCCTTGCCCCGCCCTCCACCCCCCAATCCCCCCTCCCCCTCCCCGGCCCCTCCTCAGCCCAGTCCCTTCTCTCTCACTCTCTGCATCGCTTCCTGGCTCTGTCGACCAAGCACCAGCAGTTTGATATTTACCAGAAACAGAACCAGCAAACCATCTCTTTCCAGACGCTCAGTTCTTTGGACGCACACTGTCAGAAGCACCCCAGAAGGGGCCATACACTCCCAGTATCAACAGAGAGACGTGATTTGTCATGTGAAATCCACAGACCAATCAATGCAGCACTGCAGACAAAAGAACCCCCCTCCTCCCCAAACATGTCTACCCCGTGCAGCTGAGCTCATATCATTAATATACAGGATTTATTAACAAATTATGAATTATGAATGCGCCGAGTGAACTCTGCTGTGTTAACCTGAAAGGGAAAGGGATGCCTCAACTTGACACATTTAAAATGAATGAAAATAAATCGCAGAAAAAAGTGCATATTTCAGTATATCACAATATGGCATACACAGTGCTACCCTGCATATTGCAATATATACCGTGACACTATGCCACAGAATTAACAGAACGGAAATCTTTATTTTTTCTTAAACATTTCGGGAACATTTCCTTGAACTGTTGGATTGAGAATATGCAAACAAAATTAGTATCAAGCACTTAAATTTTCCACAAAAAAACAAAGGCAACTCTAACTTTTAGGCTACTAGTTTTGTCAAAGTCATAATTGCAGACACATATTCTATCACTTCATCAGACTTGTCTCTATATTGTCGATAAAAACAATCATATTATAGATAACATTACTTTACATTTTATTTGCCAGAGGCCTTTGTTCAAAGCGATGAACATGCTCACCAAAGGTGGCTGGAACAACTACAGAACACAGGTCAGATAAGGTACAAGTTTTGTAACGTATCAGTTCTCCATAGCCATGAACATCAAGTCTAGTTTACACAGTGAACATTGGCTAAGTCAGTAAAGTTATAGCAAGTCATGAACGAGAAGTAAGGCATGGTTATAAGAGGCATGATAAACAGCTACAACATCACAACGAAGATACAAGTGTAAGTTGAAAGTGATAGATCAAGATACACGTGCTACATTTAAGTTATACTAGATTAGGGGTAGCCCTGCAGAGTGCAGGGTTGGAGTTAGTCAAGGTAGAGTCTGAAGAGATGTGTCTTCAACAGTGGAAAATGCGTTGACTGAACGGTTTGTGGAGGAATGGAGAGTTTATTCCACCACCGGGAAGCTAGGGTGGAGAAGCGCTGTGGTCGGCTCGAGCGAGAACCATTCACCTGGATTGCAGGAAGTGGTCGTGCTGGCTTGTTGGGTTGAAGTATGTCCTGTAGGTAGGAAGAGGCTGTCCTGTCGGCTGCAGCGTAGGCCAGACTCAGGACTTTGAAACTGATCCTGGCGGCAACCGGGGTGGCATGAGAGAACTTTAGAAGGTTTAAGACAAGTCAGGTAGCAGCGTTCTGGATGAATAGTAGAAGCTGGCTTGGCACAGGCTGGCAGGCGAGAAGGGAGATTTAGTAATCCAGACAGATTACCGTGGCCTGGACGATTAGCTGGGTGGAGTATGTAGTCAGGCACGGTCGATCAACATCAGGAGGAATCCGCAGAATCACGATGCTGCCTCAGCGTGCTCCTTGAGGTCCAGCTGGTCCTCCAGGACCACCTCCAGGTTCTCCGCAGTGAGGCAGGCACTGTAGCACAGTCTAACGGTGATGACGAGCTCTTCGCAGTTGCGAAGGCCTGTGAGAGATGAAGAGCAGCAAGGAGACACAAACGCAGCATCTTGCAGAGGGTTCTCTTTCCGGCTGGGATTAATCTCCAGACTCATTACTGCTCATCTAGATGACCGCGCTCTTATCTAATATTCAGCCAGCAGAGGGAATAATGGTTTTTTAAATAGTGTTTGTCCGGTGTGGTCTGCGAATCCACAGCAGCCTCGGTAATGAACAGGGTGTGTGCAGTTCTGGAAGATTAGAATAGGCTTTCATCAGAGTGTGTGTGTCTACAGCCCTCCTTTCTAGAGCTATTTAAGACATCTCACTGGTCTCTAATATACATACATATATATCCTTTATTTAACCAGGTAAAAGTCTCATTGAGATTAAAATCTCTTTTTCAAGAGTGACCTGGCCAAGAAAGCAGCATAAACATTGTTACAACAATAACACAAGAATACAAACAGACAAATACAACTGTCATACAATACAAATAAGTGAACACAATATCCAATTAAAATGCAATACAAGGTCAAGGACATAAACAGGTGCAATTTTCTAAAAACGATTTCAGTTAAAATTTAGGAGCAATCACAATGACCAAGAGTACTATTTTCATGATCCTTTAAAATTGACTTAAATTTCCCCATAGTAATTAGTTCTGACAATTTCAGGTCCTTCTGTACCTTATTCCAGGAAAAGGGGGCAGTGTATTTAAAAGCTTTTTTGCCTAATTCTGTCCTAACTCTGGGAACCAACATCTGCAGGATATCGTGAGAACGCAGGCCATATTGATTTTGGTTTTTACACATGTAATTACACAGATAAGAAGGAACCAGCCCAGGAGAGATTTATATATAAAAGCCGACCAATGTGAAAGTCTGCGGACATACAGAGATGGCCACTTAGTAGCAGCGTACAGAGTACAGTGGTGCACAAGATTGCCACAGCCAGTAATAAAACGTAAAGCACAGTGGTATACAGTATCCAACTTCTTTAGGCACTGGTCAGGAGCATTCATAAAGAGCAGATTGCCGTAGTCCAACAAAGGTAAAAAAGTTGCAGATATCAAGCGTTTCCTTGCCTGGAGGGAGAAACAGGATTTATTCCTAAAGAAGAAACTTAATTTAAGTTTCAGCTTGGAAACAAGGTTTTCAATGTGTTTCCTGAATGACAAGTTCTGATCAATAATAATACCTAAGTACTTATATGTTGTGACCATTTCAATTTCAACCCCTTGAGCAGTTGAGATCTTGGGGTTTTAGATTAGATATTATCTCTTTGCCATTTGAAAATAGCATGAATTTGGATTTGTCTGCATTTAATACCAACTTAAGTTGAGTTAAATGGGACTGAACATCAAAGGCAGACTGCAAGAATCCAAGGGTTTGTACTCCTGATGGTGATGAGAAATAGATAACTGTATCATCTGCATAAAAATGGAACGCAGCATTTGATAAATTATCACAAAGATTATTTACATATATAGAGAACAGCAGTGGTCCTAGTATGGACCCCTGGGGCACGCCTTTTGAAACAGGGAGGAAAGAAGAGGAAGACCCAGCAAACTGGACACACTGTGTTCTTGCTGACAAGTAATTTGAAAACCAACTTACTGCATGCTCAGATAAGCCAATATTGTAGAGCCTATCCATCAAGGTGACATGATCAACTGTGTCAAAAGCCTTGGACAAATCAATAAAAAGAGCTGCAAAGTATTTTTTGCAGTCCAGTGCCTCAATAATGTCATTCACCACTCAACCACTAATTGCAGTGGTTATTGTGCTGTGCTGTTTTCTAAAGCCTGACTGATGTTGTGATAAAATACCGTTTGTGTCTAAAAATTCTTTAAGTTGTTCACTAACAAAATTTCAAGGACTTTAGCTAAAACACATAGTGTTATGTCTAATACACACTCTGTTTTGGACACTGTACTACATATTGCAATATACCCCTCCCACTGTGTCATAACAGCTGTATGACTATTGTGCTACATATACTGTATATTACAATATATAACAATATGGTATACACATTCTGCTGCAGATACTACATTATCAGAATATATCACAGTGTAATAAACAGATCCTGTTCCTGATACTTTATGTTACAATATATAACAATGCGGTATACACACTCCACTGCTGAAACTGTATATCACAAAATATAATGCTGTGGTATAAACATTCTGCTACTGATATTCATATTACAATACATCACGCTGCTATAAGGAAGTGTGTGTCCTCTCTCTTTCTGTCACGAACAGACAGATGGAGGATAAACAGGGGGTGTGTGACTTTGCCAGTGAAGGAATATGACTCTTGTTTGTTCCTTGGCAAACCGGAGGGCACCAGATTGAGAGTTTTGATGTGCAGCAAGGGCGTCCAGGAGCAGTAGTCAGGTATGGCGCTCTGTGAAAGACCTTTCTGTACCACCCCCACATAAATCAGTAGTCAGGTATGGAGATCTATGAAAGACCTTTCTGTACCACCCCTATGAAATATGATGTACCACCGCCAATTAAATCAGCAGCACAAATTAGAAATATGAAATATGAGAGCAAAATCCAATCATACATAAATGAAAATGAAAGAAGGTTCAATGATGAAATTGAGCTTTTAAGGTCAAATATTCACTGTACAGGCTCAAAACTATGAAATCATTACAAATGCACAAACACTTAATCAATCTCTTTTAAGCACAGATCAGTTTAGACTTGCTTTTAATTTATTTCATATTATTATTTTTTTGTCTCTTTTTATGATTGCATATTTTACTTCACTTTGTTATCTTTATGTCATCTTTATTAGTAAATTCCCCTGAAATTGAATTGTGTCTGAGTACCTTTTGAAAGGTGAAACTTGCATTGCATAAAAAGGGCTATAATAAAAATAAATAATAATAACAATAATGATAATAATTATTTAAGTTATATATATGTACATATATAGTAAATGTGGCACAGGAAAAAAAAAAAAAACATGGATGCTTGCCTACCTTAAGAAGTGCCATTGTAACATGCTATGATGGTGGGAAGCAGACCTGGGAGGACCTGTTCCCCCTCAATAGCTGCTGCTGGTTTCAGAGAGGAAGAGGCGGAGTCCCGTGAGGACCAGCCTAGAGAATTTCCTGTCTGGGAGACCCACGAAAGTATACAAGAAGTAGCCTCTTTCAGAAAGGAATCAATGGGACTTTTCCAGCCTTGTCACAAGCGACTTATTTCTTAGAGCCTAATCTCATTATTTATGCCCAGAAGGTCAAGAGAAATATTTAGAAAATGCAAATGTAGACAACACCATTTTATATGAAGCAAGTGCATGGTGTTAATTCTGAGTTACATGTTTTCACCTGTACTCCTGGCCGCTGGCTTCTTGTTGAGCTCGATTTAGGCCAAAGTCCAGGCTTCCTGTCTGCTTGTACCCATGTTCTCTAGTAGGGAATCACCTGCCACCCCTAGTGCACTGCACGGAACACTGAAAAGTAGTGGAGAGGCCAAGTGGAATAGGCCAAGGGAATGGGAGAACAGGGATTTTTTAGTTTGAGCAATCCTCCATGGTTGTGGAATGCCTTACGAAAATAAACGAAGCTTGAGAATCCAGTTCAAAAACATTATAACTACCTGGTATTGACATTGCAGCACAGAGCAGTACATGTTCATTGTATTTACGCTCGTTTGTAATGTCACATGATCATGCAGAATTATAACTAGAATCCTTCCTTTCCCATATCTCTCCTCTGGCCCAAATGTAACACACTCAAGCTTCTCTGGGGCTGATTTTCTCTGACACATTCAACCGTAGTCAACACCTTGGGTACTATGAGCAATTTAAATAGCTGTAACATGGAGATCAGCCCTGCATACATCAATGACAATATCTACAATCAAGTTATTAAGCACTGCGTACATTGTGTTCTTTTTGTTTGGTAATTGAAACAAAGAGGCAATGAGAATAATAGATCACTGTACATCTACTGATAACATATAGAAAAAAGTGAAGCTAAGTGTAGATAATTCTTTTTCACACATTGTATCTGCGTAAATGGAAAATATTTGAAAATGATATTTCCTGGTTCACTTCAAAAATTTCAAATGCTTTCAGTTTATAGGTGATGAAAATTCAGCTTCTCTTTTTCAATTATCACCTAATCTGGGGTTTTCCATTACATTACATTACAGGCATTTAGCAGACACTTTTATCCAGAACGACTTACACAACTTTATACACAGCATTTACACTGCATCCATTTATACAGCTGGATATATACTGAAGCAAAGCAGGTTAAGTACCTTGCTCAAGGGTACAACAGCAGTGTCCTACCCAGGAACCAAACCTCTGACCTTTTGGTTACAAGCCAAGTTTCTTACCCACTATGCTACACTGCTGCCCTATTTTCCTTATCAGAGGACCAACTGGAAAACGCAAAGTCAGGAATACTCAGATCTGGCCCTTGTGGCCAGTAGTACTGCTGGGTTTCTTTTCTACCTGATAGTTAATTGATCGCTTAATGTCTCTGTATCCCTCAGCAGGAGAGATATAACTCTCCTGGTGTCCCAGGTCTGAATCAGTCCTGATTAGAGGGGAAGAATCAGCAGTACTACTGGCCATAAGAGCCTGATTTCGGTATGTCCTCAGTCATCCATAAGCAATTTTACTGCTTAGTCGCCTTTTCGCTGAAGCAATATTTTTGCAAACAGCGGCATCTGCATTCTCATAATTTTATAAAAATGCTGATCTGTTCCTTCTCCTGTGATATTCATGTTGAGCTGTAAACATGTTGACATAAACAAGGTATGATTCTGCTCACTGCGTGGTTCACCCTTGTTCTCATCTGCTTCACAAATGTCACAATCCTACATTTCCCAGCATCCTCTGCCCTGTCGCCATTGCACACCTGTCCACTCACAACCTGAGAGGGGAAGGAGTACGTTACCCATGTGAACGGGACACACAGAACCGGCTCCCGCACTTAAAGAGAATCACAAGATTAAATTGCTCGTCAGCAAGAAAGGCAATCTCCATGTTCAGTATCTTGTGAATTTTACTAATGCAAGAGTTGAGTGTAAACAAACATGGTGACTGTTATTATATTACAGGCAATTTGCAGTCGCTCTTGTTCAGAGCAATTTATACAGCGGTTACATAGCATTTTACATTGTATCCATTTATACAGCTGGATATATACTGAAGCAATTCAAGTTAAGTACCTTGCTCAAGGGTACAATGGCAATGTCCTACCCAGAAATCGAACCTATGACCTTTCGGGTACAAGCCCAGTTCCTTACCCATTGCGCTACACAGCCACCCCACTCTCAGTCACCCCACTCACTCTGTTATGACCCCCCCACTCTCACTTTTGCTGAACTCCATCATCAGTCCTCTGACTTAAACAGTTTTGCAGAGTATAGGCACAATCTTCTCTGTAGTTTTCTGAACAGAGTTCACCACTGTGCCATTTGCACACTTGTTACACACTGAATGGTGTTTCATGTTCATGTGTCAGTTCGGGCTCGTTTAAATACTAACCAGAGTTAATGACCATTTTCATTACCGAGTATTCATACGGTACCTTATAAAGTTTCCAACTTTTTCAGCTTTGCAGTCATTAATCTATCAGATGCACATCTCAGGAGAAAGTTTGTAACGTCTATAGCACTAGACGATACACACACAGGCACACAGCCACAGACACACACACACACACATATGTGCACACATGCAGACATATCTGCAACCATCTCTCCATAGACCTAAGAACAAAGACTGAGCAGCCCATCAATTAGGTAATAGGCTGCACCTGCTTTCCAGCCTGTGGGTCGGGCCGGTGATGTCCCTGGTCCTGCAGCTCTCATGTGAGTGGGGCAGTGCTGTCCCTGGTCCTGCAGCTCTCCAATGAGTGGGGCTGGCGCTGTCCCTGGTCCTGCAGCTCTCCTGTGAGTGGGGCCTGTGCTGTCCCTGGTGCTGCAGCTCTCCTGTGAGTGGGGCTGGCTCTGTCCCTGGTCCTGCAGCTCTCCTGTGAGTGGGGCTGGCGCTGTCCCTGGTCCTGCAGCTCTCATGTGAGTGGAGCAGTGCTGTCCCTGGTCCTGAAGCTCTCCTGTGAGTGGGGCCTGTGCTGTCCCTGGTCCTGCAGCTCTCCTGTGAGTGGGGCCTGTGCTATCCCTGGTCCTGAAGCTCTACTGTGAGTGGGACCAGTGCTGTCCCTGGTGCTGCAGCTCTCCTGTGAGTGGGGCCTGTGCTGTCCCTGGTCCTGCAGCTCTCCTGTGAGTGGAGCCTGTGCTGCCCCTGGTCCTGCAGCTCTCTTGTGAGTGGGGCCTGTGCTGTCCCTGGTCCTGCAGCTCTCCTGTGAGTGGAGCGGTGCTGTCCCTGGTCCTGCAGCTCTCCTGTGAGTGGGGCCTGTGCTGTCCCTGGTGCTGCAGCTCTCCTGTGAGTGGGGCCTGTGCTGTTCCTGGTCCTGAAGCTCTCCTGTGAGTGGGACCAGTGCTGTCCCTGGTGCTGCAGCTCTCCTGTGAGTGGGGCCTGTGCTGTCCCTGGTCCTGCAGCTCTCCTGTGAGTGGAGCCTGTGCTGTCCCTGGTCCTGCAGCTCTCTTGTGAGTGGGGCCTGTGCTGTCCCTGGTCCTGCAGCTCTCCTGTGAGTGGAGCGGTGCTGTCCCTGGTCCTGCAGCTCTCCTGTGAGTGGGGCCTGTGCTGTCCCTGGTCCTGCAGCTCCCTGTGAGTGGGGCTGGTGCTGTCCCTGGTACTGCAGCTCTACTGTGAGTGGGGCCTGTGCTGTCCCTGGTGCTGCAGCTCTCCTGTGAGTGGAGCGGTGCTGTCCCTGGTCCTGCAGCTCTACTGTGAGTGGGGCCTGTGCTGTCCCTGGTCCTGCAGCTCTCTACTGTTGTGGAAGAGTCTAGAATCTTTGTTTTTCCTCCGTGCCAAATCACACCCTGCTGCATTTCATTTCTTTTTATAAATGGCGTGAGAATGTTCTTTGCTGCTAGGAGGTATCATGGAATTAGACTAAAGGATTAGCCATACCCATAGAGGGTATGTTTTGCTTTAATATGTCAGTTATGGGTGTGACTATGTATGAGGCTATAAATGTCTGAAAGCTGTTCTGACAGGGGCAGAGCAGATGCATAATTATTTCTGTGCGTGTTCTCTCCATGCTGCATAAATAAATTTGCTTGATCAGTGTCTGAAAAAGTGTGTGGTTATTTTTCTCCATGGTACAGTCGTGCTTCATTTTTATTAAATGTGTGCACTTTACCGTTTTAAAGCTGTTTTAGAGATTTTTTAAATATCTTGTATATAATCTTGCATCTTGCAGTGTTCAAAATGTAGACTGTACTCTACCAGTATTGTTTCACCACCATTTGTATTGCCAATTGTATGAAATACCGTATCTCTTCTGCTTCCCTTACGTGTCTGCCGTTAATTTTCTGTCAATACATTCACTGTTTGTACTTCTTTTCCCTATAACAAGTTCCACCTCAGAATGATCTCCATTGCAAAGCTTCAGGTAAATTCCACCAGCATTAAAAACATCAGGCTGGCTGGGCAGTAGTGAAGGAGATTCTCATGTTCGATGGATGCCGCTGCATTCTCTCTCGAAGCTTCGCGGTTTCGTGATAAACGAGGGTGCTGGATCGCCCGCGCTCTGTTGAGCGTGTGCTCCTCCCTCTCCCTCCCCCACCCTCCCCTGCCCCCGCCCCCGCCCCCTCCCCTTCCCAGAAAAGATGCAGAATCCCCCGCTAACGTTGGGAAAGAGGGGAGACCCCAACAGAAAGTTCACAAATGTCACCCCACAAAACGTAACAGCCAAATAATTTTTTTTAAATGTGCATTTGAATCTTTAATAAAAACAAAGATTCAGTTTAAGACAGGAAAAAGAAAAGGGTTAAGTAGAAAACCTTGGAGTAAAGAAAGAAATATGTTTCCAAAGCCATAAATATAAAGTGTGTTCTGAATTTCCTTTCTTACATAACATTCATCTGTCTTGGCAGGGAAGAGAAAGAGTTTGTTTTTGGACACACTGTACCAAAAGTCAGTAAAAGCCAGAGAAAAGGGGTCACTGACCATGACAAGGTTTTTTACTTCACCCAACACTTTTTCCTGTCTCAAATAAAGCTATGTATTTATTAAAGATTAAAATGCACATTTCTGTACTCATATCATAGATAACTTGCAAACATGACCTTCGTATCTAAGATAATATGCAGACAGTATATTAATGTTTTAGACAATAGGAAGAGAAAATAAAGTTCATTGTTAAAACATACAACCCAAAATCGGAAAAAGTTGGGAAATACTGATTCATCTGAGCACAATACACGTTTCCACTGCGTGACCACTTCTGGACATGGTTAACATAAGGCTTCCTTTTGGCACAGTAAAGTTTTAACTGCCATTTGTGGATGTAACTACGTATTGTAGTGCTTGACAAAGATTTCCCAAAGTAATCCTGAGCCCATGTGGCTATATCGCTTATAGATGAATGACGGTTCTTGATGCAGTGCCGTCTGAGGGATCGGAGAGCACAGTCAGTCAGCTTAGGCTTGCGCCCTTGCCCTTTACACACTGAAATTCCTCCAGATTCCTTGAATCTTTTAATTATGTTATGCACTGTAGAGGGTGAAATATCAAAATCCCTTCCTATCTTTCTTTGAGGAACATTTTTTTTTTTAAACATTTCAATAATTTTCTCACGCATTTGTTGGCAAACTGGCGAGCTTCGGCCCATCTTTGCTCCTAAAGGACTAGGCCTTTCCTGGATGCTGCTTTTGTACCAAATCATGATACAATCAACTGTTGACATCACCTGTTTCAAATCACATCATCATTTAATTATTTTACCTCACTACTAGCCCTAAATTGCCCCCGTCCCAACTTTTTTTGTAATGTGTTGCAGGCCTGAATGGCAGGAATGGATGTATATTTACAAATTAAATGAAGTATGTGTTCATACTGTCTGCAATGAAATACAAAGTAAATTTAGAAATCACTGCTTTATTTTTTTATTTGTATTTTCCATACCGTCCCAACTTTTCCCAAGTTGGGTTTGAAGCTATTTACATCCATTCTTTTAATTTTATATTCTTTGTTTTTCCTTCAGGTGTGCTGAATATTATACTGTATATTTTATCTATTTTAATATCTTATATAATCTTTTCCATTTAATTTATTTTAAATATTTCTATATCGTACAACACTTCGAGCTGTATTTTCCATGCATGACAGGTGCTTTATAAATAATGCTTACCAGCTTTTTTTCCATTTAGAATGAAAATTTATACAATCATAAAAGTACAATAGATTGTAGAAGTAATTTTAAGTAATCCAACTGAATCCCTGTGTGTGTTGTCCATGAGTTTTTTTTTTAATGTAGTGAGGATTTAGGCTGGAGTATACTGTTTAGTGTGTAATTATTTATTTTAAGGGGGTAAATAATAATGCTCTCATTTACAGGTGAATCCTGAACAAAAGGGGATGTAGATGAAAAGTACAGAAGTGAAACGCAGTATATGCTTTGTATTGTGTGTCATGCATATAAATTTAGATTTGAAACACTGAACTGTAAAATGCAAAGACAGACCAAGCATCAGCATTCCTTGTGTGTGATTATTTTTTTTCCTCCCTTCAACAAAGCAGTGTTATAGGAGCTTGTGCGTGTACACAATCCATTACCCTGCCCTGTTACGGCATGTGCCCTGTGACTTCTGCAACCCCCTCCCCCCAACTCCCCCCACCTTAACGCCCAGTTCGCTTAATCATGCCAATGCTTGCTACAAAGCATGAGACAGATTCTACCAGAACCGGGGGGGAAAAAAATGTATGTTGTGAGATGAACCCCTTCAAAAGTGCCATTGATACATTGTGTAAAACAAGAAAAAAAAAACTTTGTTCTTTATTTGAAAGTGAGTCGCACGTGTGTGTGGGAAAGATTCACTCAGCACAACAAAGGCAGTATTTTCTACATTTTTAAACCTCACTTTCACACAGTTCACTAGCATGAGTGTTTCAGTGACGTTGCACACACACTCGCTGGTCTGGGAAGGGGACCCTGGCTGCTGCTCTTAAGTAAATGCACTTATGTTCTGCGTCGTAAGTCACTGTGGATAAGAGCGTTTGCTGAAACTGCATCTGCATCTCGCATTTAGCAGACACTCATATCCAGAGCGACTTACACAGCAAAAAATCAATATACAATTTTCCTCCACCCGATCGACAGTTCCATCAACAGCCTAGGAGTGCCACTCCTATATTTATATTTGTCCGAAACATTAAGGCTTGCTGTTCCAGATGCATCTGATGTCCGAGACGAGTTCGAAGCCCTGTAGTTTGTCAACATGTCCTGATATGCTCTCTAAGCTTTGCGGTTTCGTGATAGCCGAGGGTGCTTGACCGCACGTGCTCTATCGGTTCAGGAGTCTTTTAGGCGACTTTGTACCTTTTTGTATTAGCAGCATCTTTCCCATGTAAATCCGAGGAGCGGAGGGGCGTGTCCACTCTGCGCCCCTCCCATTGGCTGCTGGAGAGCTGTGGTGTCCCTGCACAACATCCACTGCACAACATCTACAGAAAGAGCTGCAGCAGAAATCTCAGAACCCGGACAGAACACACTGGAAGGCCCCATCAATATATTTAGTAACAGACTGAAAACATTTACACCCCAGATCCTGGGCCCCCTTTGAGCCTGGGCCCGGGAGAGAGTGCTGTGCTCTACCCCCCCCCCCCCCAACAACGTTCTTCAATTATCTGACCAATAAACCACAAATGCTTACAATCTGCTCTGGTGTCGAAGATTCACTTTAATTCTGACACATTTTATACAGTATTTGAACCTCAGTGGTAAAACGGCACTGTAAACTCAACAAAATCCTGACAATCACAATTAATCACAAACTGTATGTATTACCTTTCTTACATAACATTCAAAGCACATTCTAAATATATCAAAATGGTGAGGGAACAGACTCAAACAAGATGAAAACATAACCAGACGGTTGAACAAGCAGGCTTTTGACATAATAGATACACATTGAATCAAAGTTGAATCCAGGTCACATAATTCTATAAGCCAGAAATTTATATTAAGCGCTGGATCAACGTCAACATTAATCAAACATTGATTTCAGCGTCGTATCTGGTGTAAAATGTCTCAGAAGTGACTTGGTTTGGTTTCAATTTAATCTGAATGCATGTAAGCATCGAGGTGTCACCCACTTCACTACGCAGTCTAAGGCTCAAGCAGAAATTTGTTTTGGCTTTTTTTGTGTGTAGACCGCTACTAAACTGTGAATGCATTATTCCAACTCTACAGACCTGATGCCCTCTCCTTCACTGGCAATAAAAGAACCAAAAATTGAGCCTTTCAGATCTGCATCTAGCGTTTTATTGCTGCCCTGTTTTATTTAGTTGTTTTATGTAGTTCTACCCATTTTGGTCATGGTAAATCTTATCTAGATACTCTTCACATCTTCCTTTCTTAGGCTTAGATTCTATTTCCGTTTAATCCACTTACAGCTTTTTACTTTTATCGGGAAAGTGCTTTGAGCGCCGTGCGCGAAAAGAGCTTCAGAAAGAAAGATACTGTATCGCATAGTGCTTATAGGCCAGAAAGCAGAATAGCTGGGCGAAACAGCCAGCGTAAGCATTCCTGTTAGCACTTCTTCCTGTTAACGCTGCACGAAATGTTCCAGATGTATCCGATGTCCGAGACAAGTTCGAAGCCCTGTAGTTTGTCAACATATCCTGATATGCAAAATCTTTTCAGTTTTGAAATACAAATTTTCATGAAACCAGTGAAATGCATTGTGGAGGGGTGGTGTGGTTAGGGCGCCACCTGCAGGCGGAGAGGGAGCGGTTTAGCTGGCACTGCAAACAAAGGTGAATGCAATTAGCAAATAATTGTAATCGCGCACACCTGTGGTTGCAATGCAAGCTAAACCGCTCCCTCTCCGCTTGCAGATGGCGCCCTGACCACACCACCCCCAACATGCATATTCTTTAGCTCCTCCCATAAGACTGATGACAAACTAACTGCTTTACAAGTCGCAGGATGTGACATCACTTGCTATAGTACAGCAGTGTAAAGGGGCATTGATAGGCTATTTTTTGGAAACTGCTTGCACTCTCCCAGTATGAAAACAGCAGGTAAACAAAGCAGTTTGCTTTACACCTTAATTCTGAATGAATGTGGTCTCCTTTACATCTGAATTCTGAATTAATGCACAGCCTTCTTTACACCTGAATTCTGCATGAATGTGGTCTCCTTTACATCTGAATTCTGAATTAAAGCACAGTATTCTTTACACCTGAATTCTGAATTAATGCAGTCTTCTTTACACCTGAATTCTAAAATAATGCAGTCTTCTTTACACCTGAATTCTAAAATAATGCAGTCTTCTTTACACCTGAATTCTGAATGAATTCACAGACATCACGATCATAGCATTACCACTCCCACCCTCTTCTGACTCGTTAATCAATTTAATCCCTCAAAGTTCCGTGCTGACGTCACCTTAGACACTGTCGTTAGGGAGACACCGATTAGAGCCGTCTTGGTCGCCATGGTTCCCGCCAAATCAAAGTCATCTCTTTATCAAAGTCACTGAGGTCACCTCCTGCTGGCTGCAGTTACAGGCAACCATTTGTATGCATCACCCGTTGCATGCTGAGATGTTATTTTCTTAATGACTGGATGAGCCACACCTGTAAGTTAGCCTCTGGTTTGCATATACCAGCACATACCTCATTCACCAAAGTGTTTCCTTTCATCCCAGCATGCACTACATGTTTTGCTAGTTTTTAGTTGCATCCTCTGAAATGAGCTCATTTGAAATGCATTCTGGGAAAATGCTACAGTATATGACACTTGTTTGGTTCTGTTTATCAAAATAATAGACATTCTATCATGTGGAACAGCTGTCTGCTCAATATATCAGTCACCAGCAAAGTTCAATATAATTTCAGCTTATTTTCACGTATTAATTTCAAACTCTGACAGGGTTCTTTTGTATGTGTGCTAGTATATCTATACAAGCATACTACAACAGCCAATCAAAATACAAGCACAGATCAAATATATGGGACAGTACAATCCTGAAGGTAAAACACAAAAAATAAAATTTATAAAAATATAGGTAAAGATGTAGTTATAATAAAAATATTTATTACCAATCAATAAAAACAGTACTTTAGAAAAACAGGAACTCTTACTCCTGCAGTCTCAGAGTTGCAGTTCGTTTGAAAAAGCAAAAATGTTCTATGATAATACTGTACAAATCATTCCCCTGTAATCGAAAAGTGACATTATGAGGTTTAACGCAGCAGGAGGCAGTAAGTCGTATACTTATCTCCAGTAGGGGGCGCCATATTCTAGTCCCCGACAACAACATAACTCACTACCGCACCTCAGCACGCTCCGGAACATTCTCTCTACATCGCAAGCATGCCACACGCAGGTCTCCATCCGCTACACAGCAGAGGCGCCGCGTTGCTGTCGTTGTCAAGGAGCTACCGTGGGAAAGACAGTAGGCTGTATAGTTATCTCCCAGATCTGGTGTGATCCTAAAACTATACAAACTACTACCTCATCCCACAGCACGCAACATTCTGTCCGGAGAGCGGGCTCTTCTGTCCGGAGAGTGGATTCTTCTGTCCAGAGAGCGGGTTCTTCTGTACAGAGAGCGGGTTCTTCTGTACAGAGAGCGGGTTCTTCTGTACAGAGAGCGGGTTCTTCTGTCCAGAGAGCGGGTTCTTCTGTCCAGAGAGCGGGTTCTTCTGTAAGAGGTTCTTCGTACGAGAGCGGGTTCTTCTGTACAGAGAGCGGGTTCTTCTGTACAGAGAGCGGGTTCTTCTGTACAGAGAGCGGGTTCTTCTGTCCAGAGAGCGGGTTCTTCTGTCCAGAGAGCGGGTTCTTCTGTCCAGAGAGCGGGTTCTTCTGTCCGGAGAGCGGGTTCTTCTGTCCGGAGAGTGGGTTCTTCTGTACAGAGAGCGGGTTATTTTGTACAGAGAGCAGGTTCTTCTGTACAGACAGCGGGTTCTTCTGTACGGAGAGCGGGTTCTTCTGTCCGGAGAGCGGGTTCTTCTGTCCGGAGAGCGGGTTCTTCTGTACAGAGAGCGAGTTCTTCTGTACAGAGAGCGAGTTCTTCTGTACAGAGAGCGGGTTCTTCTGTCCGGAGGGCGGGTTCTTCTGTCTGGAGAGCGGGTTCTTCTGTCCGGAGAGCGGGTTCTTCTGTCTGGAGAGCGGGTTCTTCTGTCGTTTTAACAAGCAGTCTTTTTTTAACAGATGTTTCACTCCCTTGGTGATTAAAGGCACTGTTGCATCATTTTATTGCATCTAACCTCCATTTTAAGCACTACATTGAAAAATCACTACATTGAAAAATCATCAAACATTTATTAGCTTAGCACAGTAGCTAATGAATACAAACACTGACTAAAAACAGAAGGCCTCTACACTAAGACAATGGTATTACACTGATGGCATGAATGCAAACCCAAAAGCAGCCAAGTCACTGGCAGTTAGCCTAAGTTATTGGATGCATCCATTTAAGTTGATTATGCCACAGAATTGTGGAAAACAGAATGAGCATTGACTAGACAAAGTTGCAAAAATAAAACAGGATATTTTTCCATACAAAGGGATTTCACAATGAACATTTTACGAATCCTCAGCCAAGTTCCCTCCGTCACAGCTGTCTGCACTCAATCTTCAAGCCTAAAAACAAAGAAAAAAACATCATTATCCCTTTGAAGACTAGATTTTTTAGAATGTTTTTTCAAAAATTTAAGTCAGTTTTCAAATTACCAGTAGTGGTTGTTGCATCGAGATTAGAACATTCAGTTAAGGACATTCTAATCTCATATTTG
This sequence comes from Anguilla rostrata, assembly GCF_018555375.3. Lineage (NCBI taxonomy): Eukaryota > Metazoa > Chordata > Actinopteri > Anguilliformes > Anguillidae > Anguilla > Anguilla rostrata. Next base: position 6,340,773 of record NC_057945.1, read on the forward strand.
TGACCTCACACCTTAAAGGGTTAAATAGCTGGGGATGCGCCCAAGAAAAAAGCCAATATTCTCTAACTACCTAATTGGAATATTTCACTTTTACATGTTTAGCAGTTAGGCTAATTGAAGAATATGTATTTTGGAATGTTCTAGAACTCCGCTGCTTTCTGTTTCCAGTAGTGATTGTTACATCAGCATTAGAATGCTCAGTTAAGAACATTTTAATCACATATTGTGATCTTACACCTTAAACTCTTAAAGGGTCCAAGTATTGTGCAAAAGGCTTAAATGTTTATTTGCTTTTAACAGGAAACCTGACAACATTAGTAATCTAAACCTGCAATGCCATGAGCTGAAAACCGTCAGTATTTCCAGGTACAAACTCTAATGCAAATTGAGGCTCCAGTTAGAGGCTGCAACTCAAAACCTGAAGAGATGAAGCAACTTCAGTCTTTATTTTTTACTTGCAACTTTTTACTCATAACAGCACATTGCTCTTCCATGTATGTTTCCCAAGGCTTCTATATCTTCCTTTTAGTGTGGTGCCCAGAACTGCACACACAATAATAGAAGAGTTATAGGCCTAGCTGAGGTGCTGACACAAACTACAACTGGCGGAAATGAGTGAAACAGTAAATACGAAATTAAACGCACACACGCACAATAAGTAGCCAACCATCTGTTGGAGTTTCCGTTTGGCCCGATAACCAAAAACTGTTCGTGCTTTGCTCATTTTAGTTCAGTGAAATGTGGAAACAATGCCAGCGTCTTTTCTGGAATGTCTTTACGCCAAGCACAAGCTTAAACAACGCTCCCGTTCTCTGAGTGGCTCAGTCTGTTCCGACAGAGAATCTCAGAAAGACATTCTAGAGTTTTGGGGCGTGTTCCAAGTTGCCAAACGGTTTTCTCTGGTTCTCCTTGACCTCTACGGGCCCTAAATAGTTCTCAACACATTACAGACACATTCAGCAACACATTCGCAACAGTCTTCCAGATGCAGCGAGGGGCGCTACGTATGGTGTAGCCAGAAGTCGCGGCCGATGCATTCAAGAATCAGGAGCACACCCTGGGCAAATGCAAATCTGCAGCTGCAGTAGGCCTAACCACAACCTCTGGACGTTCCACTCAACACCATTTCCGTTCATAAAACATTCGCTCACTGCCAGCTGGCATGGCTTACATGTACTGTGAACACCTGATAGGCCAATGTTGTTTTATTTGCTGAACTTGAGCTTTTATCAATAAAAGATAATAGCAAGCACAAGTTATATCATAGTACTACAAAACTGCCCACTGCCACCAGAGTCGATATCTTGAAATGTTAACTATTGCTTTGGAGGGCCAAATAATCAAATAAAAATAGAAATCAGTTGATATGGATGACATCACAAACCTTTCGTGCCTCACTGAAAACTAGCGAACGCAGCTTTGATGTTTAAAAAAAGAACAGCATTCAGGTCAGCCCTACCATATTCCTCCACAACACAGCCCATCCAGCCCATAAATCTGAGATTTTGCTCAATGTTTGCCCTGTCTGAACACAATGCTCTGCAATATCACAATATACAATATCATTCAATACAGGCCAGGCTAAACAGCGGCCTAAATTACAGAGCAAGACTGCAAGGAAAGGGACTCTCATCCGTGAAAGAGAAGCCACAACCACCATCAAGTCTGCAGATGTTCTCCTGCAATGTCTGAACTGCAGCAGGTTGAGGAGAACACTCGATTCACACTCACATCGGGGCACTTCAAAAGTCAGAATTAAAAGTCATTTTTTAAATTCTTATTTTTATTTAAACAAAGCATGCTTCTTTGACGTTGTGCAGGCATTGCCATTTTGGCCATCATAGGAAAAGGTACATGAATGATCATGGGATTATGACAGTGGACAAACAGGAGTTAGATATATGGGATTTTATCATGGGACCATGTCATTATACCATTACATACATGGGAGTTAGGTGCACCATCACTGAAGCTACAAAATAAATGACGAAATCTATTACACAAAATTTATTCTGAGTAGTAGAAGGGTGAATATTCAGCAGTTATGTCGGTTGAGCAACACTAGATGAAAATCAGTGGAAAGTATCTCCCTCCTACACTAAATTAGGCAACAGGCAGACCCTAAAAGCATCAGGAAGTGCCATTTGAACTGAATAACCTTAATGACACTTAGGCCTACTTCAAAGGACCCACTCTTTGCAGGGTGTAAGGTGCAGGGAGAAACTGATTTCGAACATAGCCAGGGGTACTGACCTAAAAATAATTGTGAAAATTATTTAATCATACCTCAGATCACTCGAGATGGAAAAGGGAAAGATCAGATGGTTTTATGTGGAAACTAAAGAGGGTAATATGCAAGTTTGGTGCTGTCATTTGATTTTTGATTCAGGTCAATCAACTGTGTTCATTTGATATGACTGCTTTTGTCACTAGTTAAACTACAGACTGTGAGATATTCAGAGAAGCAATCTCCCAATTGGAAACATAGGCCAATCCATTTCAATGCAAAATTTAAAAACAATTACACCTGATTTATCAATCTTGCATAAAGCCTACAAATTTTCAGTAAAGAAAGTGATGAATCACTGAGCACGTAGGCAACATGTTGGAACCACTGCCACCATACTGGCATAAAATGGCAGCTTAATTACTTTTACATGCTTTCACAAATAATGAGGTTCCATACCATGATAATGGATTAAAGGGTTTTTGTTGAAAACCCTTCTTAATCAGCTGTTAATGGCAAAACTGTTAAGAGATGAAGAACATGTTTATTTAAAAACATTGTATGAAGCCTAACATATTTTGACACCTGCATAACATTGTATCAAAGGCCAGAGCCCTTGAAATCAGGGAGGGGGCTCAAAAATAAATTCCAGGCCAAAAACATACCCCTGAAATGAACGCAATTCCCCACCAAGAAGTAATACATTTTACCAAATACACCTCCCCATACAGACCCCTGGGGAGATTCACAGCTGATGGTTGAGGACAGTAATGGTTGAACTAGTTAACTTACATGATTACCCATAGAACATGTACATACGTTTCCTCTGTGGCACTAATAAAACTGAAAACCAAGCAACTATCATAACTTTACCCAGCTGGGTTACCTTCATATGCCGACTAGTTTACCAATAACACGCCATCTCTCCTCTCTATCCCAGTATCGAAATAGCGGGAGCACCTAAACATCCCTCAACTACAGTAAATCTCTCATCTTGCCAAGATTTGTTAGCTATCGTTGTCCACCTTTATACTCTAGAATTAGTTAGCGAAGCTAACACAGCTACAGATCAACCTACAAGCAAAGTTTACACTTTGCTAGATTACATACCTAGGGTAGACATCAAGCAGTAGCCAAGTAGCTATGCAAGTTAGTCAGCCAGTTATATGTGCAAGCCCGTTTCTACACACTCATGCGCTAGTAAATTAGGCACATTCCTGCACTCTTCCAATTTTAAACGATTTACAATCAGATAGAAAATTAAAAATGGCGGTTCACATACAACCCTGCATGGACATAGCCTGCAACAAATGCCTTTTTCATGAAGCTATCACAGAACCAAAGACGCCGAAGTGAAGGCAACTCTCCGTCGGCCCCTTCCGTAACCGAAAGGCCGAGCTGTTGAGGAAACACCAAAGCTAAGCAGAAAGAGCAGCTTACCCACATTTGCGCCCTAATTCTCTTCCGCCATCTTACAGTATACCAACCATACAGAGCTCGCGAGAGCGCGAGGTGCTTCCTGTAGCAGCTCTGTCGTCACGTTGGGCGTGTCTGGGCAGTAATTGACACTGACGAACGGGACGTAGCCTACTGTAAAGGCGACCTGACTATGGCTTGAGGATAGTCAGAATACCCGCAAGCCACCAAGCTGCCTATGGCTCGCTAATGTAGGAACGCAATTAAAATTATATCAGGCTATTCGAAAAGTGATGGTGGAGCTGTTCGTGCTGACAAGGTGTAAAAGGACTGTAAGACAGTGCTGCCATCTAGCTTGTAAATGTTATTATAACACGATTATAGACAAATTATCTCTGACTGGTCCAGGATCCGTTTTGGCACGGGCTGTTCTGATAAAACGTGAACCCTATATTGAGATTATTTCCATTGTTGGTGTTTTGAGTAGTAGGCTTCTGTTTTTTGTAACCGTCTACTTTAACAGACTTGTAATCATCAAAAATTATGGTATTTTATCCAATTAATTAAACTACATTTGAACAAATAGATACCACTGTATCTGAGTATCATTATTAAAAAAATATTGTAAAATGCTTCAGATATATTTGCTAATGTTTTTGGTTTGCTGTTACACTTTTATGTGTTTGTTTATAGTTTAATGTATTGTTTCTAACTTCCATTTTGATATCTGATTTAATTCTCATAGTAGAATAGCTAGTACACGAATAGTATCAGCTATTCTGCTATCAGAATTAAATCTGAGCCCATGTACCTGCATCGGGGCTGTGTCAGTGCTGGCTATAGCAGAGCAGCACATAAAATGTATATGTTATTAAATAGCATTTTATTTCATCCTATTTTGCCCAGAGATTGTATTCATGCAAAACTTCAACTGTGTAGCATTCAGGGGGGTCTTGCTCTTTGATCTTGTATATTAAGCATTGTTAAAGAGTGTTCTTGTTAAGTGTTTTAGAAGAGTTAACATTCAGCATATTGATGCGTTCCACTGTCTGGGATTGAAGCTAGGCCGTGCTGACTGTGGCTGGCAGCCCCACAGTGCAATACACAGCTAGCATTAGCATCACCCAGGGATTGGAGGGTTTTTTCAGCTGGGATGACAACTACTACTGTCCTACAGGTTGATGAAGCACCTGCAAGTCCATCTGTCAAGTTGCATATGAAATGTCTTCCTCAAACTCACATCTATGTGAACCAAACTTGCAAACTGTGGTAGTTAAGAAGCAGCGCTTGGCATTGTGGGATTTGGAGGAGAGCACGTGCTTGCCTGAACTCTTTAGAATTGACAGGAGGCTGCAGCAACAACTGCTTCCATGTACAATTAAGCATTCAAAAAAAATGGAAGAATAAGATGAAAAGCATTAGAGTAAAAAGAATTTGCACAGAATTTCACAATATCTCCAATCTTTAATCCTTACATGCCAGCCAGACCTCTCCACTCCACAATCTGTGGTACCTTTCTCTCAGTCTCCACTCCGTGCGGCCTCTTCTCTCGGTCACGATGCCCGCCTGTGCTGCCGCCCCCTAGTGGTGGAATGAGCTTCCCACAGTGTGACAACAGGAAGCAGAATCACCAATCTTTTTCTGACACAGACGCCCAGTGGCTAAACAAATCAGATTTTTAAAATTTTGGTTCTATTTTAGCACAACTTCCATTTTGTGTCTTCCTGATGATGCACTTACATGCGCACCATCGCTCATTTCTCTTTAGATGGACTTATGTTCTCTTTCATTGTAAGTCACATAAAAACTAGCTCCTCTCTCCATCTGGACACCTAATCAAAGAAATCTGATTGGCCAAACTCCTTACATTTGTAATACATTTTGACACCCCAGATTGTCCCTGCTAAATTGTCCCTGTTTGATTACAAGAACTGAGTTCTCAGATTACCTATGTGGTTATGTAAAATAAAGGTAAAATAAAAATGAATAAAAATAAATCACACACTAGGTGGTGCTTCACACATATGCCTCTACTCCCTTCAGTGCAGGCTCTCTCCTGTAGTACTACGTGGATGAGCCAATAAAGTGTAAAATACTGACTGAGGGCAGTTGTGCATATCGGTTGGCTGTACAGCTCCCTATGTGGGTGTTGATAGCACGGCTATGACTCAAGAGGCACAGCAGGGCAAACCAAAGATTAATGAGGTTTACAAATAAATCTGAAATGCAATTATCAATGGATAATTGAGGAATTAAAGGGAAAAGGAGAAGATTAATTAACTCACTTCCTGTTCCTCGCTGGAGCTTTACCAGGAAAACATAATTATTTTTGCCATTATGTAAACGGACACCCTCTTCACGAAAAAGCCAAGCTCCATCAAACTTAATTTCGGGCAACCTGAGTGAACCTCCCGCACGGCTGCAAACAGATGGTCGGTCCCAGCTCTCACAGGCCTACATGCTCTGTTGACCCTTCCATGAGACACACTCCCCCCCAAACACAGCTGCGTTTATGAGATTTTTACTGCTGGAAACCCCTCATGCAGCTTAGTCAGGTCAGTTTTCATTTCTCTCCACATGTTCACAACTTACACTGTTCCTACCAAGATCTACATCTCCATATTGTCTGGGATATTATCAGCAGTGTGGTGCATAACTCCAGTATCTACATGGTGAAACCAAAATGTATGTTAAAAAAAAACACTTTAATAAAAGCTGAGAATCTGTACTTCAACCACATGTGAACTGTTTGATTACAAATCTAAACTTGTGGAGTACAGAGCCAAATCAAGAAAAAAATGTATTTGTCCCAAACTATGTCCCTCCCTGAGGTAGTAAGCTTGTTCTACCCCTGAAGAGTCAGAACAGACAGCAGAATAGACTGGGAAGTACAGACCCAGAGGCCTGGAAAATCATTAGAAATAACGTGGATAAACCGGTGACCACCAGCATAAGTAAGAATCCTTGACTGGAGGTGGTCTTTAAAATTCACAGCATCACAAAGGCCTTGTTGCAATTCAGTCCTCCCTGCTGAGCTGTTACAATACATTATCATTCCTGGCAGGCTGCTGATGCATCAGAGTGTGCAAACACCAGCGGCCCACCATTGGCATGGCTGTCGGCCTGCTAGTATTTCTCAAATTTTGTTCGCTTTTATATCTGTTTCTAGCTATTCATTTCTAGCACTTTTTACGGAGACACTGTCACAAAGAAACTTAACATTAAAAAGATTTACACTCAAAAAGGAAGGTTGGCTTACCACCTTTTATGAAGCCTAAGAACAGAATAAAACCCCACAAAACCTTCAAACACACAAAAAAACGACTTGACTGTGGAAACCCTAAGGAGGAGAAACACCCAAAACCACCTCAGCCAGTCCAAAACAGTCCATAAACTCTTCTCCTGAGCCTGAAACTCAATTAACCACAGCTGTGGCCATACCTGTCAGTAGGGCTGGTGCTGCCCCCTTGTGGACAATACCCCAACTCCCTTCCTAGCATCACATACACCCCGACCCACCCCACCCCGCCCCCACCCCAGCCACCCCCGGGATCAAACACCAGGCTTCCTGGCATTGGTGGCCCGGGCAGATGCATCCAGCACATAGCCTGCTGCTGCAGCCAGTGAAGGACCCTCATAAGGCCTGCTGTTGCAGCCAGTGAAGGACCCTCATAAGGCCTGCTGTTGCAGCCAGTGAAGGACCCTCATAAGGCCTGCTGTTGCAGCCAGTGAAGGACCCTCATAAGGCCTGCTGTTGCAGGTGGCGACGGTGAAGGAGCTCCTGCTGGAGAGCTCCTGCAGCAGACTGTGAAGGAGCTCCTGCTGGAGGGCTCCTGCTGGAGCAGACTGTGAGGGACCTCCTGCTGGAGGGCTCCTGCTGGAGCAGACTGTGAAGGAGCTACTGCTGGAGAGCTCCTGCTGGAGCAGACTGTGAAGGAGCTACTGCTGGAGGGCTCCTGCAACAGACTGTGAGGGACCTCCTGCTGGAGCAGACTGTGAAGGAGATCCTGCTGGAGGGCTCTTGCTGGAGCAGACTGTGAGGGACCTCCTGCTGGAGGGCTCCTGCAGCAGACTGTGAAGGAGCTCCTGCTGGAGGGCTCCTGCTGGAGCAGACTGTGAGGGACCTCCTTCTGGAGGGCTCCTGCTGGAGCAGACTGTGAGGGAGCTCCTGCTGGAGAGCTCCTGCTGGAGGGCTCCTGCTGGAGCAGACTGTGAGGGACCTCCTTCTGGAGGGCTCCTGCTGGAGCAGACTGTGAGGGAGCTCCTGCTGGAGAGCTCCTGCTGGAGCAGACTGTGAAGGAGCTACTGCTGGAGGGCTCCTGCAGCAGACTGTGAGGGACCTCCTGCTGGAGCAGACTGTGAGGGAGCTACTGCTGGAGGGCTCCTGCAGCAGACTGTGAGGGAGCTCCTGCTGGAGCAAACTGTGAGGGAGCTCCTGCTGGAGCAAACTGTGAAGGAGCTCCTGCTGGAGGGCTCCTGCTGGAGCAGACTGTGAGGGACCTCCTGCTGGAGGGCTCCTGCAGCAGACTGTGAAGGAGCTCCTGCTGGAGGGCTCCTGCTGGAGCAGACTGTGAGGGACCTCCTGCTGGAGGGCTCCTGCTGGAGCAGACTGTGAGGGAGCTCCTGCTGGAGGGCTCCTGCTGGAGCAGACTGTGAGGGAGCTCCTGCTGGAGAGCTCCTGCTGGAGCAGACTGTGAAGGAGCTACTGCTGGAGGGCTCCTGCAGCAGACTGTGAGGGACCTCCTGCTGGAGCAGACTGTGAGGGAGCTACTGCTGGAGGGCTCCTGCAGCAGACTGTGAGGGACCTCCTGCTGGAGGACTCCTGCAGCAGACTGTGAAGGAGCTCCTGCTGGAGACCAGTGGAGCTGTGGCCTCTGAAATTACCTCAGTCCCGTCAGTTTATAGGGCTGGATGGGAGGAGCGCTGGCTTGCCGTGGTTTATATATACACTACCTGGCCAAAAATCTAGTGGAAAGCCTTCCCAGAAGGCTGGAGGCTATTATAGCAGAAAAGGGGGGTCCAACTCCATATTAATGCCCATGGTTTTGGAATGAGATGTTCAGCAAGTACATATGGGTGTGATGTTCCTGTGTCCACATACCTTTTTAGAGTATGTGAGTATGTGTGTGTGTGTATTATATATATATCGCAGTGTAAGTTGCTCTGGCTGAGAGCATCTGCTAAATGAATGAATGTCACGTAGTGCTCATTTGTTTTATTTAAAGTGTCTTAGTGACAACCTCTCCCCAAAAAGCACTATACAAATTAAAGCAAACTGAATTTGAGAAATTCTGGCAGACAGACAGCTGTGCTGACGATGGGCCATTCGGGTTCAGCACCTCGCACAAGGGTACAACAACGATGTCCCACTTGGGAATGCAACCTACAACTACTCAGTTACAAGCCCAGTTCCCAGACCATTATGCTACACTGCCACCCTCTGTGCGTTACTAGTTGAGGTAGCTGAAATGAGGATTGCTTGGTGAGGAGTCCAGCAGCTAGTGGAATGTTGTAGTGACTGATTTCCAAAATGGCTGACACTGATAGATGGGCATCTGACAGATGTTTGCTTGCTGCAACCAATCATATACTATGGTGATATATATTATTATTATTAAGTTCTCTGATTAATTTACATAAAGGTGATTTTTTCAGAGGACTATATTTAAGGTGATTTACATTTTATATAGGCAAATTGTAGGTGGTTCTCAAACTAATAAATATAAAGGTCACATATACCCTTCTCATCCTCCTACCTCTTCTTTCTAGAAGCATGACTACAGTAGAACTGGTTCATGACAGACAGGATTTCAGGACTATCCATGGACATTTACATTTAATACTTTTCATATTTTTGCATGCTATGTTCTGCCGTTTTGAATCAACTGATAAATGACAAGGACATAACTGCATTTGTACCATGTGAAAATGCACATGCATGTGAGGGTTTTGTAAATTGGATTATTTAAGTAACAGTATTTCTGTAATTATTTCAGAAATATATATCAACTGGGGGTATGCGTTTAAGTTCATAAAGCGCAATGACCTGGCACTGTCAGAATGGGGCTGAGAAAAGTCACCACTTCGCCAAAACTGCAATACCGAGCGCAAGAAAAAGGAGACAAACTACTTTAACACTTCAGCTTTTGGCAGTTACTTTAATGTGTAGAGTTTGGGAACAAACTGTATCCAATTATGCCTGAGTGATTTAAAAAAATTCTGTCATCTGTAACTTTGTGACATTTTCGACACACTTGTTCCTGGTTATGGTTATACACTTTGTTGTACGTCGCTCTGGATAAGAGCGGCTGCCAAATGCCTGTAATGTAATGTAATGTAATTAAGACTGTATATTCAGAAGCGAATGACACTTGCTAAGTTGGCTTCTGCCTTCCATTTAATTTTAATTCAGACATGGGCAGGGCTCTAAATAGTCAAAGCAGGTTAGAGGAGATTTAGCAAGTGTGGTGTAGATGACAATTTCTAGAAGATTCACTCTAGCGTTTTGAAATTCAGCACTACATCACTACATGTAACTGCATGGCTAATTGTATCGCAGTCTTAAAATTTTTCCACCCGGCACGGGGGTCGTTTTGAATTGTTAATAGTTAAAGTACTTTTTTTAAAGGTTGATCACCTTTAAAGGGTGAGGGAATGAGATTACAGTTTTTCCCCACAGTGGCTCAAGAGCATTTAAAAAAAAAAAATTCTGAAAAATATTGACGAGGAAGCCTTGTATTTAAAGACTATGTAAATGGCTCTCAACTAAAAAATAAAAACCGGTATGAGGTAAAAAAAAAAAATTGGTTGAGGTAAAGAGAAGAGTCCTTCTGCGAGAATCTACCTTGTGGATAGAACTTCTGACCAATCTAACCTTGGAAGGGGATAAATATTTCAGAGGGAATAATATTCATAATAAAGACATATGCACGGTGGGGTGAATTATAATTTTTTTTGGATGGGACAAATGTTTTTCTTTTTGCCTTATGTTATAGCATGGTTATTAGTACTGCTTTGTCAAGGTATAATAATGATGGAGTTTCAGTGTTTTTCTCCACCTGCACAATAAACTAATAATTGATCACAAAATAAATTCTGGTGAAAATGTCACTTGAGCGTCGGATTATGGTGCCCGTTGATGATTTTAAGATGTGCCCCAAAGAGATGCCTCTTACCCCCTAAACCTCAATTTCTGGAATAACTGATTGGGGCGCATATTTAAGTGAGAACCTCACTACTGAGAGCTTTGGAGCTCAAGAGGTTGGAACCATAGACCACAGAAGGAAAACAGGTTGGGGAACAGATGGTTTGCTGCAAGTAGGCCTACAATGGCTGCAAAAGTACAAGCGCCCTAAAATCTGCGGGGCAGCGGATTTACAACAAAATAAACTATGACGAACCGGTGTACGACTATTGCAGTTTCAAGCTCGCGTACTACTATCGACCTGGCGACGACTGACGTTATGACAGACTGCGACAAAAAATTATATACATAACTGTTACAGACTGTGTAAGGTTACCCTGTTCAGCCAAGTAAGTCACGCTAGCTAACAATTAGGGTCATGGGTTTTCGGAAACTACCAAATTAGTCTAGCTAGCCAGCTATGAATCTGAGTAATTGAATAGCAATTTAAATATGCTATCTAGCTGGTTAGCTGCAATACATAATCAATCAATGACTGGCTAAAGAAACGTAAGTAACGTGTAGCCTAAATCAGCGTTTCCAAGTCAGCAGGCTATTATATTATCTGCTAAATAAATGTAATATTATCGCCAGACTACAATTCTGGGCTATACAGCCAGTTTAGTTAACTGTAGCTATTGTGCTACTTAGTTAACCATGTAATTTTTCACCGCCAGTATTAAGCTGCATTACCTAAATAGCGCCGCTAGTTGACCAAATACACGGGTTACCCCTTGCTAAATAATGCAATTTTTAGACTAGTGTAATGTGTGATGTATAATTGACCCCCATGGAAAAACGCAGTGTCATAGCAGAGCCAGTTAAAAGAGATACCATGCCACCACGTTACCGTAGGGTTACTCACTGTTGCATGAGTCGGTCTGCATTTAGAAACCGAGTTTGGCTGCTTTAACTCCAAACTGAGCAAGAAGCGAAACTGAAATCCTACACCACGCAAGAAAGAGGCCAGCCTACCGATGACACTAGGCAGTGCTAGCAGCATTTCGCACAGTCTTCAGCCAAGCCGCCGCATTGCTACCCGGCTTCGGCGGCCTTACGAATGAGACTAGCCGGCTAACGTGCGGTTCTGAGGAGAAAAATAACAATTTACATCTAGCGTTTACACTGTGCCACCGAAAAGTGGTGGAATACTAATCGCTAATACTCGGGGTAGTCTGATAACTATAACCAAGAGGTAAAGTTAGCTACAGCAGTACGGCGCAGTTGCAAGAGTGACTAGCGAGCTAAGGATATTTGCTAACCACAGACGTTTTCTTTGTACCGATAGCTAAATTAACGCTAGTTTGCGCAAGTTATCTTACAGTAATATTTATGTGGAGATACTTTTGGTAAGTAGCATAAGTTTTTGTTCATTTTTGTACGTAGCCAGCTAATTTTATGTCTAATTACAGGCCCACAACAGCTGTATTTTGTTACCAGGGTGGATACAGTTATAATGCGGCTGCTTCCTAAACCTGACGTTTCGTTTTTGTTACGATACAGCTAGTTACAGATAAAGATGCCTCAGAAGCGTCGTTCGCAGTCATGGACCGAGCTGAAGCAGGCCGGTAACGAGTCGTTTAAAAACGGACAATACGGGGAGGCCGCGAGTCTTTACACCCAAGCCATACAACTTCTAGAAAAGTCAGGTAAAGTTCCCGACTGTGCCGGTGGGCGAATGCTGTCTGTGTTTCACGTTGCGGTGAGGAATCTTAATGACAGCTGGCATTATAAATTACACTAATAATACTAAATATTAAATAATCATAATAATCGTAAAATATTATACAATATGTTGCAAGTTGAATATTTGAGTTAAACGGTTTCCTTGCGATCTAATCACCGATATGGTAGTATTTGATCTGTGTAGCAAGGAGTTCACCTTCAGTTTCTGTTCTTGCATCACGACGTTATGATGATTTTTTTAATGGTTATTTCCGTTAACTGACTTTACAGGAAAGAAAACCCAGGAGGATCTAAGTGTCCTGTACTCTAACCGAGCAGCTAGTTATCTGAAGGACGGAAATTGCACGGGATGTGTAAAAGACTGTTCACTGTAAGTTGTTTAAGCAATGTAGCCCAAGCCCATGTCCTGGGGGAACTCCTCGCATGTTCGTTTTTATTTCAGCGAAGATCTCAATTAATTAGGTCTGATTAAGCTTTTAATTGAAAATTGGTCCTATTTTGACCTTATTGAGTTGCTCTTAGTTCTTTGTTATAAATGTGGGTTGTTGCGGTGTGTGCGCGTGCGTGTTCGTTGTACAGGGGATTTCAAACTGCCCTAGGGACCCACTGTGCAAGATTGATTTCGTTTCAGCCATAATTGCAAGATCTGAATTGAAGTGCTGTTAGTTGTTCCTAATTAGACACCGATTAATGCCGATTTACCTTCAGTAGGTACGAGTTGGCCCTGACACTGGTCCGATGTTCTGATGATTGGTTGTGATGAACTGAAACATAACCCCTTACCTCAAATGCGCTGTTTAGCCCAGAGGTGTCAAACTTAACTATCTGCACACTAAAGATAGCAATTTCTTAGTTGGATACCCAAAGACGAGATGATTGGCGTCTGTAGACAACGGGAAGCTTGCAACGTTTTGAACGTGGTATTTCTGAAAATAGACAACTGAGAATACCTACCCAGCACCATCCTGCGTTGATTGTGTTAAACTTTTCTGGAAATATCCATTATTGCAGTAATTTTACATCAGTCAGAAAGTGCTGTACTTGGTCCTCCTCTGCTGGGATGAAGTCTGATTAGGACAAAAGTAGATGGTATCCAACAATTTGGCCCAGTCTCAACTTATTATAGGCCTAAGTTGTAGTTGTTATGAGAACACATTTCCAATGGAACATTTTTCTCCACAAAGAAGCTTAAATGTGGAGAAATCCAATCCAGACTAATGTTAATTTAACTGCTCAGTCAGGCCTTCTTAATTGAGAACCAGCACTCGTGGAAAAGGTTGCAAGCATGGTTTTTAAAATAGTGCCATACTGTACAGCAAGTTTACTTGCTGTCAGAACCTGTTTTTTTTCTTTTTCCCCCAAGTAGCTGTTTCATAAAGCTCATGTGAAGAACGTGTGGTCATTGCAAAAGCATAGCATCACAATGGTAACATTAGCTGATTGTTGTTTTTATGACAAAACTAGTCTTTCATTTGAGCAAAGGATCCCTTTTTTAACGACACTCGTGTTAAATTGGAATAGCCCAGTAAATTGTTCACACTGCTGCTTTGCCCATGATGTTCAGTATTGCTTGCTTTTCTTTAAGGCTTGTAAAACAGCTTGCATGCATGTGCTGTAGAAAGTGACCTCTGACCCTTGTGTCGCAGCTCGCTTGACCTGCTTCCGTTCAGCATAAAGCCGCTTCTACGACGCGCGGCTGCCTATGAAGCCCTGGAGAGATACAGACAGGCCTACGTGGACTACAAGACGGTGCTGCAGATAGACTGCAGCATACCTGCTGCCCACGATGGGACCAACAGGTAGCTACCCAACACCCTGGGGGTTGTGCGTTAAAGCCTGGCACCTTTTTATCCAGCCCCCTGTAGGAGAACTGCTTTTTAGCGGTTCAATATCAAACAACTAAGAAATTGCTTTCCAAGAACTTGACTAGTCTGTTGAGTCTCATTATGCAAAGGTTCAGCTCTAAATACATTTAGTGATACTTTAATGTAATAATTCTATAAATGAATCATTTAGATGGCTAAATGAATATTGAATAATGATAGTCTGATATTTTATTCCTTGATTTGAAGTATAGGTTGAGAACAGTTTAGGTGTTTTGAAGAATTAAAGTTAAAGGGGAACTGCAGTCAAAAATCATTATTTAATGTTTGCCCTCACCAAAAGAATAATTTATCCAACTTCATTCTAATAAGTCACATATAATACTGTAGCTCATAGAAATGTAGAGCCCCACCCACAAATAACGATGTCAGTTGCATATGAATTCTCACCTTTCCCCCTTTGTAGAGAAGAAAATTTAGAACAGACATGAAATTGAGGCCAAATTTCACTAATGTCTCAAATATTTTAATTGTGACATAAACAGAAAAAACAATAGATCTGTCACTATTACACATTTATTTCCCAATTCAAAAGACACCTCAGTTGATGATAAGAAGAGTTGGCGGTATCCCAATAACATCATCACCTCAAATCTTAATTTGCAGACAAATATGAAAGGCCATTTTGAGACATTAAGTACAAGTCATACCAACTATTCTGAGGATAACCAGAATGTACCAAATTATAATTTTTGGGTGTAGTTCCCCTTTAAATGCTGAAATTGGTGCCTGCGCAGAGGAAGGTGGTTGACGTTCTGTGACCTTTAACCTCAGAATGACGAAGGCCTTGACCGATCAGGATGGCCCTGAGTGGCGGGAGAAGCTCCCGCCCATTCCCTCGGTTCCATTGGCCGTGCGCGAGAGACCGACTCAGATGGCCATGCCCACCCCTACCGCACAACAGAACGGCACCTGCCAAACAGAGAGACCAGGTAAACGGGCCGTTGCAGGGATAGGCTAAAATATATTTTTGTCACAAAATACAACAAATCTCCTGAATGTGTGTGGAGCCAAAATGGTGGAGGTGCTGATTGCTCAACAGGTGCCACAGAAGTATGAGCCATACAAAAAAAGAAGCAAGTGACCCATATTGCATATGAAATAAATCCATAAAAATACATGTATCCAAATACACACTAACAGTGCTGCCCATCCCTGGGGTACAACAAAATATACCCAAAAGGCCCAGAAGCAGGGACCATAAAACAATAAATGTGCATTTTCACGAGCGGTTCAGACCTTTAGCCATTTGACTTGGTTTTTCTAGCACAGGGTCATACTTGTGTGCTCAAACGTGTGTGTGTGTGAAAATCGTTTGTTTCGTTTTGAGCTGCTAGTACTTTGAGATCATGCGTACAGGGCACAGAGGTGTCTAAGGCTGAGGGCTGCTGTTTCAGCTGTAGGTGCACACACTGAGGCTGAGGGTAGCTGATTCGGCTGTAGGTATACACTCTGAGGCTGAGTAGCATTGGTTTGACTGTAGATACACACTCTGAGGCTGAGGGCCACTGATTCGGCTGTAGGTACACACACTGAGGCTGAGGGCCACTGATTCGGCTGTAGGTGCACACACTGAGGCTGAGGGCCACTGATTCGGCTGTAGGTGCACACACTGAGGCTGAGGGCCACTGATTCAGCTGTAGGTGCACACACTGAGGCTGAGGGCCACTGATTCAGCTGTAGGTGCACACACTGAGGCTGAGGGCCACTGATTCAGCTGTAGGTACACACACTGAGGCTGAGGGCACTGATTCAGCTGTAGTGCACACACTGAGGCTGAGGGCCACTGATTCAGTGTAGGTACACACACTGATGCTGAGTAGCATTGGTTTGGCTGTAGATACACACACTGAGACTGAGGGCCACTGGTTTCGCTGTAGGTACACACACGAGGCTGAGTAGCATTGGTTTGGCTGTAGATACAACCTCTGAGCTGAGGCCACTGATTCGGCTGTAGGTGCACACACTGAGGCTGAGGGCCACTGATTCAGCTGTAGGTACACACACTGAGGCTGAGTAGCATTGGTTTGGCTGTAGATACACACTCTGAGGCTGAGGGCCACTGATTCGGCTGTAGGTGCACACACTGAGGCTGAGGGCCACTGATTCAGCTGTAGGTGCACACACAAACGGGGCGTGGAGGCGTGTGCGAGCCGCTGATTCGGCTGTATTCCTCAGGAGACGCAGCCATGAAGCAGGCCCAGGTTCTGAAGGAGGAAGGCAACGCCCTGGTGAAGAAGGGTCATCACAAGAAAGCAGCGGAGAAGTACACGCAGAGCCTGAAACTCAACCCCACAGAAGTGACCACCTACACCAACAGGTGGGAAAAAAAGAAAAGAATAATAAATAACACATTTAGAAAAATTGCGTTTTCAACTGTACTTATGTCTTTGTGGAACTAACACAGATGTTTGTGTTTCGTTTCACGTGGTTGCCCTGGAGACCGAGGTGTGTAACTTGTCTTTTGCTGTGTTGTGACCCTTTCCTCCCTGCAGGGCCCTGTGTTACCTGTCTCTGAAGATGTTCAGTGAGGCTGTGCAGGACTGTGTGGCAGCCCTCCAGTTGGACCCGGTGAACGTGAAGGCGCTATACAGACGAGCTCAGGCGCACAGGCAGCTTAAAGTGAGAGTCCTTCCGTCTGTAGTACCCATAGATTGTATGCAAGACAAACACCTTCTTCTGAATGGAAGACCAAATGAGACCAAATAACATTAATAAATTAGTAATGAAATAAATAAGCAACGAAACAAACGGAACTATACGCGTTTCCACGGCACCCGGAGTCCAATGGCGGTGTGCTTTAGACCACTCCAGCTAACACTTGTGCATGGTTGCTCGGCCATAAAAGCCCATTTTGTGAGGCGCTTGATGAACAGTTCTTGTGCTGCCATTGCTTCCAGAGGTAGTTTGCAACTCTGTAGCGAGTGTTGCTACCGAGGACAGGTTATTTTTACACACTACAGCATTGGCAGTCCCATTCCGTGAGCTTGTGTGGCCCACCGCTTCACATCTGAGCTGTTGTTGCTCCTATACATTTCCACTGCACAATAACAGCACTTGCAGTTGACTGGGACAGCTCTTAGCAGGGCAGAAATTTGACGAACTGACTTGTTGGAAAGGTGGCATCCTATGACAGTGCCATGCACCTGTTAGCAATGGGTGTGGCTGAAATAGCTGAAACCACCAATTAGAAAGGGTGTAGTGTATATTCTGGATAAGGTGTTTATATGACTCTGTGTTCTGTTTTTTAGATGAATATCCCATGTCTTATACTGGTTACTCATAACCAGGTATACCATTATACTTACTTTTTTAAGGCTTATCGTGGCTATGAGAATACTGTGTTTACATGACTTGCCACATTCCAAATTTTTTAATATTCAGTTTGTGAATATGAGTGCAGAATGAACTGAAGTGGCAGATAGACTCTTGTGAGAATGGATGCAATTGTCTGCATTGTCCTGAAGTAGACAAATTAGTTTTCCTGAAATCGAATGCAAGTACAATCTGGAATTTACCAAGTGGGGGAGAACCTGAAACTGGGATACCAGTTGGGTTGAAATGGAATTGGAAGCAGAACTGGTTTTTGTAAATGCCCTGAACCAAGTTATTTATATAGGGCTGGTTTTCAGTGGATTTGTTACTTTTTGTGGCATATTTTTTTGTGAGATTGTGACTTTTGAATTTGGGGTGGGGGAGTGAGGGTAAGACAACAATGGCCATAAAATGAGTAAACCATAGCTGCCTTGGTCTGATTATCCTTTATGCACAAATGTTGGCCTTACAATTCATATTTCCTGCAAACAGGAGCATGCATTTTAAACCCTGTGAAACTGCGTAAAAACCTAAATTCTTCCCCAATACGTCTCCATTCCAGAAATATATTTTGTATATATGGTGATCTCCAAAATGTGACAAATACTTTTCTTTATCCTTTCTTTATTTGGCTCTGTACTCCACAATTTTAGATTTGCAATCAAACAATTCACATGTGGTTAAAATGCATATTCAGTGTTTATTTGAGGGTATTTTTTAATAAATTTTGGTTTCGCTATGTAGAAGCACTATTTATAGCTCACCTCAATTTTCATAGCGCTATTTATAGCTCGCCTCAATTTCATGGCACCATAATGTTGAGGGCAAAGGATGTCACAAGTGTTTCTGATTAATTAGATGTGTTCAATTGCTTCTTTAGTGCAGGTATAAGAGAGCTGTCAGTAGTCTAGTGTTGATTCTAGGCTTTTGATTGGCTTTGGAGTTTCAACATGAGGACCAGAGTTGTTGTTTTGTTGCTGTGCTATTTGCCTCATTAAAAAAAAAAAATACTGAACAAAAAACTGAATGTGTTTGCTTGTTCCTCTCAGGACTACAAAGCGTGTGTGGAAGACCTGAACGCCCTGCTCAAAATCGAGCCGAAGAACACCGCCGCCCAGAAGCTGCAACAGGAGGTGCAGAAGATGAAGTGAATGCGGGTGCCAAGGGCTCACCTGGTGTTCAGGCTTTAGAGGGACAGTTCACCCAAAATCCATCCAAGTATAATTATTTGCCTTTCTGTATTATGTGCTGTACATCCAAAGAAGAGCTTTTAGCATTCTACACATCTACACGAACATTCACCACCGGCTAGCATCGCTAACATCAACACCCAAAGACAATGGGAGTCTGTGTGCCTGCAGGTAGCATGCTGAAAACTGCATGCAAAAATGGCACACAATGACCTTCCAGTAACTTTACATAGCTCACTTGAAAGTGGAACATCTTGGTTTAGATCTCTTTTTTTTTTGTTGTAAAATGTAATTGAAAAATGTTCTCAAATATGCTTCCTGTCCCTTTGTTACCAGGCACTGATGCTAACAATGCTAGCCGTCGCTGGTCATTTGCAGGGCACGAACAAAACCTTCTCTGGATGTGTAGCGCATCATATTGAAAGAAATGTACATTTATTATGGGTGAACTATCACTTTAAGCGGCTGTTTCTCAGCAGACTCACATGCGGTTTATGTAAATCTGCCAGCCCACCAGCATTTTCAAATGACTGTTTCCTACTGCATGTTGTGATTGACGTCTTTATCGGGCAGATACGGGGAATAGCCCCATTGGCAAACGAGCGTCACGTTGTGTGTTTTGGAGTGAACACAGGGATTGCCGTTTCATACTTGCTTTGTTTAGATTTGGCTCATGCTGTACCATCAATAAAGGAGAGATGAAACTTAGGCGAGCAGTACGAGTGAAGGGGCGGGTCTGTTTTCACACGGGGTGGTGTAAATACGGCTGCACTCCACATCTGTCAGTGTGCTAGGTGCAAGCTTCAGCGTCACCCCTGTACCCAGGCTGTTGGAAATATATACCAATACTCCGCACTGCTGCGTATGCCGTTTACCTGGCTGACGGGAAGAACGTACTCCGAAATGTGCAGTGCTGTTACATGGTTCACCAGGCTCTTTAAAATGAACCATCGTCTAAGCTTTTAAGTGTAATAAAGGAGGAGTCACGTTGGGCTTGGGTATATTAAAAGAGCCCCCCCGCCCCCCATCATCCATGTTCTGAATATGTACCATGAAAAACCACAAAGAAAATATTTGTTTTTATCACACGCCTATGTCCAGTTTTCAGAACACCAGCTGTTAGGTCATAGAAAAGATGCATCATGGAGGGCCACAGTATGTGCAGGTTTTTGTTTTCATCTGAAAATCAACAACAAATTCAGGCTTAGGAAACCAAGTTGTCAGTCAACTGTGTGATAAAACTCCTTCAGTAGCTGAGTAGCAGTGCAAAGCAGCAGACCCAGGGCCCAGGTGGAGGCTCTGCTTCACAGCATGTGCACTCCTTTGGGTGTAGACACATCTCATTTGCTTAAGACGGTTTCATGTTTGGGAGGAGCCAAGAAATTTGGTCGTTCTTCACACTAGAGTATTTTAATTTCAAGAGCTTAATTGGAATTTCAACTTTATTATTATTGGTAGACAAATTGTAAGATTTCCAAGTTGTGTTTGTCTAGATACCCTACTTTGCTTATCCAGTATCCATAAGAGGCATCTTTGACTCACAGCTATATTTGCACAATTCCTTACACTCTTACACTCCCTTTAGTTGTGTTAGTTGTGGACTGGCTGCCAGTGGGTGGTGCACACGGGATGAGGAGAGTGTAAATGAACTTCCCTTTCTGCATTGGAATAAAAGTTACCTTGACCTGGCTCTTTCCATTTTGGTTCTATTTTATTCATGCATTTTGGGGCCGGTCAGAAGAAGGTGACCAGACAACAGCATTTAAGCTGTTAAAAAATGATGCTGCAAGCCGAAGAGGGTAACATTCACAATAAAACCCATATGTAGCTAGTTTTATTAATGCCCTGTCTAATTAGCCAACTCACTGGTTAATTAGTCGGAGCACAAATCTTTCTTCTACAAATTAAAAACGGTCCCATAAATTGTGCTGTCATCCGTTCCTTAAGATGAACATTTTTCCAACTCCCCTGATTTTCTGGTCACCAAGTTGGTACAGCCCGTCCATCTGGGACCGGTTTTAATTACTGAAGTGAGGTTCTGTAACTAGGAACAGATTTCCCCCTTTCTCTCATCTTTGCTTGAATTACTCCTTGTTTCTTCAGTACTTCCTGAAGTAGAAATGTCGATGATGACCGCTGACTAAATTTTATGAGGAATGGAAATTTAGAAAATAATTCCTTGCTAATGTACTGAACTGTGGTAATGTGCAGCCCCATTGTTTAATCCGCAAATGTGTTATTTATATGCGGTTGCCTTTATTTTCAGTTATTTTGAAAAATAAGGTATGTAAAAGGTGTGATGTTACCAATAATCAGCAGATTTAATATACTAAGGCAGGGGTTCCCAAACTTGGTACTATTCACCTTCTCTATGATCACCTGGCACCTTCTTTAACACTCTACTTGATTGTATGCATCAAGTTTTGTGACAATTATGCATTGCATTCAAAAGGTTGCATTTTTTAAATGAGCCATGCCCACATCAATATTTATTGGCTTAGTTTTTTTAACATAGAAACTTTTTATAATTTCTAAAGATCTTCCATAGATGTTGTAGATAATGTTTTGTGCAATTCCATGAAATCATCAAGGAGATTTTCGCACAAAATTCAAATTGGCGGAAATTCAATGTGGCAGACATTACAGTTTATTGAGGAAAATTTGTTAGGCAGGCAGAGGCATGTACGGGGACATAAAGCTCATTACAGTAGTGCAAAAACTGGAGATGTTTAGTTTATTTGACATATTACTGCATCCCCCTATTGGCTCATTCTCACAAAATTTTGCATGCTAGTACATGCTTGCAAGTAGTACTTATTAGTATTTATTCCAAATTTCAAGATGATTATGTCAAGAGTATCTAATGAGTGCGAAAATTTGATTGGTTGATGGTGGCTGTTTTTTTGAAGGGCCATGTACTGGGCCTTTGACCAAGACGCTGCACACAATATTTCAAGTTATGTGTTCCTTTGGTTCATGAGTCATGGTGGCGGTGCCCAATCATGTGCCATGGAGCGCAGAGAATACGCATTCATTCAAACCTATCACTTCATCAGCTGATTTTACCAATTAGTTCCCTCCTCCCTGGTTGAAGGTCTGTTAATTCACATGATTGGGCAACACTGAGTTATGGGCATTTTCACATTTTCCCCTGCAATAGCACCACCTATTGACCAAACAGAACAATCTTATTTGTGTCCTTGGTTGGACATGCTGAAAGCATAGATCCAGTTTTGTGATGATCATTGTGTCCAGAAGTTGTTAGCATTAGCACATCAACTTTTTATTGGCTTGCTGTGGCCATATTTTTTAATGTAGAAACTTGTTTACATAACATCTAAAAAAAGTGTTAGATGTTGTATACCAAGTTTCATGCAATTTGGTCAAACTATCTAGGAATGGATTTTAGATGTTTTTCAAAATAAAATAAATCCAATATGATGGACTTCATGGGTCCTGGAGGCAAATTTGCAAATTTGAGCCAGGGAATTTGAAGAAAAAATCATTTTCGATATAGGCCAACAGTTCAAAAGTTATAGCTGAAAAAATATTTCGCTTCCTATAGCGCCACCACCTGGCCAAGCTGGGAAAGTTCTTACCTGAGCAGCAGGTGGGAATGGGGACCTGCTCGCCAAATTTAGTTGCTCTATTATGTAGTTTTTACTGTGGAAAAAAAAAGAATTAAACAATACAGTTTCTGCACCTGTGGTGCCTGGACCCCTAAATAAATGAAACAAAAAAGAAACAGGAGAATTTGGAACTGATAAAACTTTTATTTCACTTTAAATTGTCTTTTACACTTCCTGATTATTACATGTAAGGTGAAACTAGAACCGTTTTAAAAGACATACACAAATCTAGTATTACGTCAATAACCAGGTAATTAATTTTTTTGTCTTTTTAGTTTTCTTTTTTTTAAGCTATTCTAAATTTTCACAACCACGTGCGCGCTAGGCGATAAAACCGTCACAGAAGCAGACTTAGGCGGAATACTGGTCAGTAAAAACAAAGCAAGAAGATATACCAGATATACAGACAGATTCGGCTCCACATTCACTACTGAATTTTTATCAAGCGTAGATTAACTGCCATTTTGTTCAGCTAAAGGGGAGATTTCTCTTCAGTGCATGAAAACATAGTCTTCAGCGAGACAGACTGAGACATGACTTCTACACCTACGTGGAATGCGATGGCAATGGCAAGGTATTGTGACACTGAGTGAATTAAAACTTCATATTTCCAGGTCCTTGATCTACTCCCAACCGTTTGACGTGGCCAGTCTTTTAAAAGCGCCAACAAGACAACGGTCAACTTGGTCACAGATTCAATTCTTCAGCTGCAGAAATCAAGAAATAAAAACGATACGACAAAAACCCGTTCTCTGGACATCCGACGCATTTAACTCAAACCTTCCTTTACAGAGTTGACATTTTGAAGCTTGCTAACCTGGGTAATCGACGCGGTCTTAAGTTAAGGAAATGGAAATTAATGATTGGTCAGTTCGAACAGTCAGCATAAGGCCTCTAAGAGGCTGGGGAAAAACAGACGGAGAGAAATTAAAAGTAACGGCTTTAAGGTGTTTCATTGCAAGCAGGTTCACGACAATAACATTTTAAGACAGATTTATATTTACTCCTAAAAAAAAATGTTTACAATTTACAATTTTATGTTTTGCTGAAAAGAGATACTATTACGCAAAGGAAAAGGGGGGGGGGGGACGTTTTAAGGATAAGGTTTTCTGTACTGATGGCAAACAGCACCTTCGTGTTGGCTGTACTCGGGACAGCACCATAGAATGACGGCTAGTCTGTTCAAAGGTCCTTTTTTCAGTATTATTGTTCTGAAGGAATGCTTTAAAAACTGGACAGATGTGGAATGGCAAACCTAAGGGTCCCTTTTTTTATTGTTCTTTTCATATAAAACAAAAAGACGAATGTTACACAGCAAAATGCACGTTAGTCAGTGTCACAATACGGCCTGCTGGACCATTCTGTACGAGCCCACAGCGTAACTGTACCCAATCCTGTTTTTACATCCCTAATTACCTTTGTGTTTGCGTATTCAAACTCAATCTCTCTATATATATATTATTCATGAGTGTGTGTCTATGTGTGTGTGAATATATACATATAGTATTTCTATAGTATATATATATATATATATTGTGTGTGTGTTTATGTGTGTATAGAAAGGAGATGGAGGTCCAGATAAGCATCACAGTGTTTGGTGAAAAGAAACTGCCAGTTTCATAACCTTGGAATAAAACCTGTAAATGCCAGTACATATTCTATATATTAAAAAAGAAAAACAGGGAATAACTACCACGTAAAAAAAAAAAAGGGACAATGTAACGCGCAAACTACTTGGACCAAGAATAAAAGAAGAAAAAAACCCTGCAATACAGGAGTGTGTGCTTGGGGAATAAAAAACATACATAGTGATTCTGCGAGGGCAGGAGGAGGAACAAGGGCCTGGGGCACCGAGCTAATGTTAGCCGGCAGAAGGCCGAGCTGGTCTGGGGGGCCCCTGCCCTGCTCCCGGGGCACTGTGAGGGCACTGGTGTTGGGTCGCGTACAGAGCCCTGTGGGGGGGCACCGGCGTTGGGTCGGGTACAGAGCGCTGTGGGGGGGGCACTGGCGTTGGGTCGGGTACAGAACGCTGTGGGCCGCACAGAAGGGAAGCTGGATGGGTGGGGGACGTATGGGCTGTGTGAGTGTGAGAGAGTGTTGGGTAGGTTAACGGGGAGGGGGGGCGGCGACATTAGTTCTCCCCTTCGCCGGCATCCCCCTCGTCACCCTGGTTTTCTGATGTCCACAGCTGGAGAAAAACGTACAAAAAAATAAATATTTACATATTTTTACCACCCCAAAAATCAACCGTAAATTAAGTGTGCAGTACACAGTCTAACTTAAAACACCTTTTAACGCCGCTTAGCATAATTAAAAATGTATTAGAATACGTATCTCGCCAGTACGTTTTTTTGAATGCTTAGTCCGCATGCATGAGGTAGTAATATAAAGAGCTCTCTTGCTAGTACTTGTGGATTCCCTTCTTGCTGCAGACAGACACGTTTGTGCAAACAGAGAGGGACACGGAGTCGAGCGGGCCTGGTTCCTAAACGGGGTGAGGACTTACGGTGAGGTTGTCCCTTAGTAGCTGCATGATCAGGGTGCTGTCTTTGTAAGAATCCTCGTTCAAGGTGTCGAGTTCGGCGATCGCTTCATCGAAGGCCTGGGAAAAAAAAAGAGCCAATGGCATCGTTCGGCTGCTCCAGACGCACCAACAAACTTCTCGACGAGTCACAGACATCTCAAGCAATGGAAAGGCATCAAGCCACATAGTAGCGCTACACGATCCAATTACCCAAGGTCCTATGCAGGTGACTAACTTAACTGAGAGACATACAGAAACCTGAGGAAGATCAATCACTGTCCTTCAGATGGAAATGACATTTAGACAAAGGGGAATGTGTCAGTTGAACCAAAAGTGCAGATATCGCCAATGCGCGATACAAAGCAAATCACTGCTTGGAAAATGAGCATCTTTCCTGAAAAGCGTCGGTGTGGGAGGTGTTTCTGGGGCGGGCTGATCGGCGGCACAGGCGAGAGAGACCGTCTCCCTACCAGCTTTGCCAAGGTGCAGGCCTGTTCCGGGGAGTTGAGGATTTCGTAGTAGAAGACAGAGAAGTTGAGAGCTAGGCCCAGTCTGATGGGGTGCGTCGGCTGCATCTCCTTCTTGCTGATTTCAAAGGCCTCCTGGTAGGCCAGCTGTGAATTTTCCACCGTGGCTAGAGAGAGAGAGAGAGAGAGAGAGAGAGAGAGAGAGAGAGCTCCATCACCTGAATTGACCAATTCCGCAAACGCTGACCGCTAACAGGACAATATCACTCGCGCGCCCGATCCACAAGACGACAACATAACGCCACGGTAACTCAGTTTCGTAAAGCGTCAGACGTGCCGTGCGTTTCTAAGCTCTGAATTTACCAAGCCGTAGGGCTCTCAAACGACGGTTTGATATTCGAACGCTATTCGAATTGTAAAAATAAAAACGAAACACTTGAGCGTGAAAATTATATCCAAATGTGAAAAAGAAAAGAAAAAAGAACCAGTTTGTCCGTATTACAGCAGTCCTCCAATTCAACCAGAGTTGTGTTAAACCGAAAAATAAATATTGCGTTTTAGCGCCTCCTTCAGTTGAAAACGAAAGTCGCCGGGGCATATGGGTCATCGCTATGCTGTTACTTGGCGGACGAGGCACTCGTTTCATTACCGGTACGTTCGGAACACGTCTTTCCTCCCCTGGAAGTATACTGAATAAAGTAAATAAAAAGATTCTGGCACTGGCCTCTTCGCAAGCGGACCGCCTGGTGTTTTCGGCAAACAGCCATCAGGTCTGACACTGGCATAAAATGCTTAAGCGGTTAAGTTAGCTTTAGCCTTAATTCTTTTTCAGCGCTAGTTTTGAGAGTTCTAGTGTTTTGGGAGGGTAACGTTAAAACTTTGCTGATCTTAGGTCCTTCTCCAAAAGGTCCAAGAAAGTATACTTTCCACTTTTAATAGCACTTAATTGTAAATGATCCAGCAGGCTCAAAATGTCTTTTTAGTCCCATTTCTCTAATTGTGTGCCACGATATTTAAACAAAAGCATTATAAACAGGGGTTGACATAGCAAGTGATACGCAAGTAGCCTATGCATGCACGGCAAATAGATTAAAATTAATTTTTAGTTACGACAAAACTGCCACGCATTTTGATCTTCTCGCCTCACTTGTGGACCTGTGTACCACTTATGTCAGCCCCTGATTATAAAAGTGTAGCGCATTTAGATATTAAATGACATCTTGTTTATTGCCCCAACTTGACTGCTGTCCGGTATTATATTCAGATAAAACATACATATGGTAACTAGATCTCTCCTTGTATTTGTTTGGAGTCTTGCAGATATAACACATTTCAAAATATGGTCAAATTCTGAAGCGTAATTCAACATCTAAAATGAATACAAATTAAAACGTGTGTTTTTTTGAAGAAATATTCGAACGTCATTTTTGGCCAATGTTGACAGCCCTACTGAGCCGCAGACATTTACACTGTGGTGAGCAGAAGCACAAAAGGGCAACCATAAGAGTGAGCCACCTTGAGTCAGGCCAAGGTGCCATGGTATATTTCCCAATGAACAGGTTGCAACCATTCGCTTAAACCTGCGCTAGAACAAACACGTCTCCCTGACTTAAATCGCATGAAGGCGATGCGGTGGAGTAGTATAATGGGCAAGGAACTGGCCTCAAGGTTGCAGGTTCGATGCCCGGGTAGTACACTGCTGTTGTACCAGTGTACTTTACCCGATACGTGTACCGATGTAAAAAATGTGAAACGTTGTGTAAATCGCTCTCTGAATACGAGCATCTGCTAAATGCCTGTAACGTAATACCTCGATTTGAATAAAGGGGTCGTGCGTAGTGCACTTACTTTTCTTGGACTCCCCAGATGCCACTTCGGACAGGTATCTGAAATAGTCTCCCTTCATTTTCAGGTAGAACACCTTGCTTTCTGCCTGACTCGCATTAGCAATGAGGTACTTGTCCAGAAGTCCCTGAAAAAGAGAAGAACAAAAAAAAAAGAAAAAAGATTGGATTTCACTCAACAAACTGCTGCGTTCTGCTGAAACAGTTTAAGCACAACAGATGGGCCATAACTAAAATTTTAGCGGTGGTGGCTAAAGTTTCCTAATGTTCCACTTTTTCATTCTGAACATCTTTACATGCCCAACATGCAAGATGGGTGTTCATTTTTTTTTAATTACTGAAGAAGTTCCTTTATCGCTGAATTAAGGATACCACTGTTTAAAAAAAAGATACCGGATCCCCTGGACATTCAGATGTTATGGGTGGAGCCAATAATGGGTGGAGCCAGTCAAGGGTGCCGACTGGTTTGAACCGGTTTGCTCTGTCCGGTGAAATGCAGGCATTGGTTCCGGTCGGCGAGTGACGGACAAGGTGCCCCCCCCCCCACCCCCCACCGTAGACGCCGCCCTGCCGCGCCTCACCAGCACGTCGTTGCAGATCTCCTGCAGCTCGGCCTCGATCTTCTCGCGGTACTCGCGCGCCATCTGCTGCTTCTTCTCGTTGCCCTCGGTCTTCTGCTCGATGCTGGAGATGACCCTCCAGGAGGAGCGCCGCGCCCCCACCACGTTCTTGTAGGCCACCGAGAGCAGGTTGCGCTCCTCGTTGGAGAGCTCGTGGGACGGCTCCTGCTCCTGCTCCGTCACCGCCTTCATGGCCGCCGCCATGTCGTCGTAGCGCTCGGCCTGCTCCGCCAGCTTGGCCTTCTGCACCAGGTCGCTCCTGTCCATGTCCGCGCTGCCCCCCGAAAACGCCGCCCGGGAGGGGGAGGGGGAGGGGGGGGGAGAGAGACAACGTCAATCGGGCGGAAAAAGAAAATCGACGCCGCTCGTGGGAAGAGGTGATGACAAGGCCCGTAGATGGGCTTTAAACAAACAAAAACAAAACAAACAAAAAAACCGTTAGTAAAAAGAGCTACAGTCCTACGACTCCAAAAGCCTCTGAAGGTCAGAGAGCAGCACGATTGAGTATCCCCCTCGCTGCCCTTTTAAACCACATCAGAAACCTTCAAAGGTAGTGATAGTTTTCAACGGTTTATCTAAATTTATGAACAACATTATACACCGATCAACCACAACATTAAAAGCACCTGCCTAATATTGTGTACGTCCCCATCGTGCCACCAAAACAGCTCTGACCCGTTGAGAGTTTTTAAAATCATGTGGAAATAATTCACCCTTTAACAATATCTTAGCTTTATATAGCCCTGTAGCAACTAATAATGTAATAAACTACCAACAGTGTAATAACTCCCAATAATGTAATCCATTTCAAATTTTTTATGTAATAAAAACCAATAATGTAATACGTAGTAGTAGTAGGTGTACTTTCTTGATCCCCGGGGGGAATTTGCACTGCTGCAGCATCAAAGACAACGAAGTAACACAATCAGATACACATTTACAGTAGATACAAATATATACAGAAATCCAAATATACCAGAGGACACCTTCAGAGGTGGAGTCCATGCCTCAACGGGTCAGAGCTGTTTGAGCAGCACGAGGGGGACCTACACAATATTAGGGTAGGTGGTTTTAATGTTGTGGCTGATCGGCGTATTAACAGTGGTGTTAAGAGAGAACAGTGAAAAAGTAGGAATAAAAAAATTAGAAGCACTCAAATTGAGGAGTTGAAGGAAAAAAGAAAAGTCTTTAACTGGATAGAATACCATTCTAAAACATTTCCATTGCAAAACAAACCCTTTCGGGAAGAATCAGCTTTGGGCAAAAAGGTCAGTTTTTCAACATTTTTTCAGCCCAAACAAAAAGGAATGAACTTTTTCTCAGTTGCAGGTGGAAAGGTCAGCTATTTCACTGGGACAGAGCAGTTACAAACTTTATTCAGAATATACAAGGCAAAGCTAAGACTAGTTCACTCTCCAGGTCGCTCAATCTATGTCAGGTTAGCACAGTGGGTCCTGCTCAACATTCTGTGATATGGAAATAAACAATGTGAATACCACATATATATCCTTTGCTGTAAAAGACAAAAACAACTATTGAAATGGGAAAACTTTACAAGCTATACTACACAGAAGCTGGAAAAAGATTACGGTTGTCTCTTTAAAAATCTTTAAGAGAATATCTTCAATGGGGCTCCAGAACCATCATCACTAGCCCAGACCAATGGAAGGAGCATATCCTTATAAACCAGCAAGTTGTGGTAGACTTCATTCAACTTGACTGGTTTCTGTTCGCACTTAGAAATTATGCTTGATTGTAGGTTATTCAACCAAACATTGTTGTAAATGGCAACTAAATTGAAGAACCTCTCAAACTGAATGTGCTGTGTATTAAAATAAAAGGGAATGACAGACGGTAACCACCCCCACCTAAAATCAAGTTGACCCTTTGCTGTGTCAAAATCCAAACATTAAAGGTGTGATTTCCATCTGTAAGACTGGGTGACTTTCACTTCAATTACTTGAACCAAATTTAACACTTATGTTTAATATTTCGATGTTTGGCACTGGGAAGATGGACATTGCTTACCAATAGAACAATTTACTAAATGCGAATTAGAGAAGCATTTTAAACCACTGAAATTGGCCAGCCTGCTCTACGGTCCGCAGTATATGACAGATAATTCCATTTACGAGCACTGTGCAAGAAAGCTGGCTAACTTGCTCTGCCACGCAGAGTACAGATTCAAATTCCACCCAATGGCCCCGGACACCAACGTGTATTTAGGCGTCAAACGTGCCAATTGAAGCCCAGTGTTGGCTAATTAATCAGTATTAGCATGTCAGCTACAAAATAATAATAAAAAAGTAATTTGAATGCCTTCCCGTGGTGTGTTTTTTTATACCAATAATATCGTAATTGTGCCTTAAACCAACCAGACTACGCCCAGGCCCAGAAACTAAACACCCCCTTAAGCAACTCCAAATAATGCATTTGCACACGGCTGTGCAGGCGATAAGTAAATGTGTGGCTGAGTCACCAGATGCCTAGAGCCAGGCGCAATTTCAGAAATCAGTTGTTCGGAGTCAGGAGAGATAAAAATCTATAGCTCCGGGCGTTTCGCCTTTGAATAGCATTGCAGAAGCACAGCTAGCTAATGTTACGTCAACTAATCAGTTAAAGCCAACACTGCGCCCCAGCGTTTTTTTACTTAGCTGCAATGTCGACTGATCTGTTTTTAAGAATTACATATTTTATACAACATTTCTCCCCGCACGACCACTAACTAGCTCGACAGCTAACATCAGCTAGCGTCGGCATGCTAATCCGTGTCTAAATAGCCTAGCTAGCGCTCGTTTCAATACCGCTAGCTAACGTTAGCTATGCTGTAGTTACACCCTCTGGCCTCTCTGTCGCATTCCCGGGTGGCATTTCATCAGATCGTGAGCCCGAAGCGCACCGGGTCCTCGGATTGTTGCCGTTTGAGATTATCAATACGGTATTTTTTATTGTTACCGAACCGCAAAGGCCCGTGCTTTCCCCCTACAAACACCGATAACCAGTCAGTTCTAAATACCGAGATTGAATATTGATGTTCAACCATATTCCCTGGTAACACACACACATCGCAGGTAGCACCATATTTCACGGACTAGAGTTGGTATCTGTGGGAAATCGCCGGTCATTCCGATTTTAAATATTTCCATGTCCTCCCTTATGAGCGCTATTCATCACACGCTACGGCCTAAGTCCTTGCACCCAGCCCCAAACCACAATAGCACCTTCCGCCACAAACCGTGATTGAGCTCATTATTCTGCCCTTATGACCCCCAAAACGTCTGCCTTACACGCAAGAGAGCACTACAACCGACCCTGGGCGAGTAAACTCACATTATTAATGTACTTTGATTCCTGCTTTTATCTGTGGACGATGGGAGTCTCTCTCCGTCCTCCGTCTCGCTGCTCGGGATATTCAGGGCAGTACCACTTCCGCTTGCACTGACACTTCCGCTTCCTTCAAACCCCACCCCCTCCCCCCGCCAGTAACTATGGCAACTTCTGCCCGGGGTCTCCATGGCATTTTCCAGGGGTAATTACGTCATTACGACCATGGCAACCACTATAGGATGACGTCAGCAATCACTATGGTAACGGTTACTAGGAGGAGCAAGAAGCGAATCTAAAGGTATTCGTTTTGATAACATACAATATGATAGCTGTCCATCACTAGGCTACAGGTACACCAAAACACGTTTTTGTTTTCAGTATTTTGTGCCATTTATGATGTGTGAATCTAAGCTGCAAAATAGAAATACTGCTAGCAGTATTTACTTAATATAATTTTCTGCATGGTTGTGGCTCTATTATTTGCACTAAGCTTTGTATATTTTGCATGTAATGTATGTATGCATATATGCAATGAATATAAAGGTAAGGCTTATTGGGCATTGGGACTGACGCAATCAGAATGCGGACTGTGTCTGGAACGTTGTATCATTAGACCAACACCAGATGGCAGTGCGGGCTTGTATGAGGTAAATGGGAGATTTCGTACACATTGGCGTACGTTTTATTTATTTATTTATTTATTTATTTATTTATTTATTTATTGGGGGGTTACAGCTTTTAAAGGTATATTCATAGTAGTGTGGAATTCGATTTTATCCAACTCTGCTATTGTGCTGGCCATACATAGGGCAAATAAATATAAATGTACCACAAATGTATCGATTTGAGTAGGACACCTGAAATGATTATATTCCACGTTTTGCCATGGCAGGCTGTTACACATTACTCTTTTCACAAAAGCTTAAGGATATTGCCGGGCAGAAAATCATGTAAGATCATATTATAATATTATTGCAGCAGAGAGGCATTGCCTTGCAGCTGTACTGTTTTTCTAAACCTGAAATGATGTATGTCTTTAAGATTTTGTGAGCTGTTGTATCCATTGCAATGAACAGGTGTGATAGTTCAGGGAAGAAAAAAATACTGGAATTTAAAAGCAAATTCTTTTTGCAACCTTACATTACATCTAAAGCAAATATGACGAGTGGTTACAAGTGTTAAGGATGCATGCTAAATAGAACATGAAAATAATGTCTTTTATGATCCAGAAACAGCCATTGTGGGTTTCACAATATCAAAAAAAAAACATTTGGTGGATTTATTTATTTTTATTTATTTATTTATTTATTTATTTATTTATTTATTTATTTATTTATTTATTTATTTATTTATTTGTCGCAAATTAAATTAGTATTCTGCTGTAAGCAGTTGGGTGTAAGAAATAACACATTTAATCCCAATTTATTGCAATTCTCCAGTAATGTCTTAAAATCCTGTTGTAAAAAAGTCTCACTGTAAATTATGCATGACCTATGAAAGCATAGGGCCTTTCTACAGAGGAAGCATCATTGTCCTTGCAGTACATCCCCCATTGTTTGACCTTCAGAATGCTGTCCCCTTGTAACTTTAGAATCACATTTTGCCTGATGCCATTTGGCACAAATAAGTTGTCCATATTTGTGATGAATTCCCAGCCCAGGTATCCATTGAGGAGCTGAGCTTACTTTACGGTGGTTCCGTGATCAAAATGGTAGGTTAGGCAGCATAAATGTTTGAGAATAAAGGAACAGTATGTCAGATCTGAATATCAATGTCCTGATAATTATGGTTTTAAGAGGGTGGAGATGCTTGGGTATAAAGTGTTCTGGCTAGAACGTGTCCTGTTGTATTGTGTTGTGTGGAGCTGAGTGAGTGTAAAGGTAGCATGGTAACACATCTCTATCTTTCTGTCAGGGTGGGGGTCAAAATGGCTCCTTGTCTAAATGGCTGTCTGATGAGAGGGTGGGGTGGGGTGGGGGGCCTTAGCCTGCCCAGACTGTTGCATTTGCTTTTTTATTCATTTAATTTTCCAAGTTGTCTTTTCTAATGTAAATAAAATACTTTTTTCCCCCCACTCATCACTGTAGTGGGCCTGGTCTACACGCTAACCAGGTCTCATCTGTCTCCCTGTGACTTAGCAGTGTAACAGTCGGGAGCAGTGGTGGTGGCTTATTTTTATTTTTATACAGTCAATCATTGCCGTGAATGGAGAGCACTTCTGAACATTCCTGTAAAAATAAAATCCAAACAACTTTCTATACTTCAGATGGTAAGCTGATGGAAGAAGGATTTTCATTCAGATAGTTTTTTCGCTGCTGTAATTTTCAAGGTGTAGTATTTGAAACTGATGAATGAACTTGTGTGTCTAAATGTAGCAAAGTCTTGGTAATGGGAATATTTATATACGGGGTGGCATGTGGTTTAGGCATAGTCCATAAACAATTTAGGTTGAGTGCAAGCTCCAAATAAGCAAAATATTTATGTTTATTGTAAAAATAAAATTCATTTCTATTCACTTTCCTCCTGGCCAGTCATAAAGACACAGTGACGAAACAGACTACTTCAGACCCTGTGACGACTTGGTTTAATATAGACTGTGTGGTGACACAGTTTAATTCTGACCCTGTGATGACACAGTTTAATTCAGACCCTGCGATGACACAGTTTAATTCAGACCATGTGATAACACAGTTTAATTCAGACTGTGTGGTGACACAGTTTAATTCAGACCCTGTGATGATAGAGGCTAATTGTGACCCTGTGATGTCACAATTTAATGTAGAACCCTGCAACACACATCTTAATTCAGACCATGGGATGACTTGGTTTAATATAGACACAGTTTAATTCAGACTGTGTGGTGACACAGTTTAATTCAGACCCTGCGATGACACAGTTTAATTCAGACCCTGTGATGATAGAGGCTAATTATGACCCTGTGATGTCACAATTTAATGTAGAACCCTGCGACACACATCTTAATTCAGACCATGTGATGACACAGTTTAATTCAGCCTGTTTGCCGCACAGTTTTCATTTGCTTGTGACCTCTGAATTCTGAGCCGCTTTTACTTTAGCATCCATCCTAGTTTGATATCAATCTTGGGTATTATCCTTGCTTCTCTTCTTCCCCTCCATGTGCCTCATTGATATCAAGGTTTCTTTTGAAAAGGACAAATGATTGGGCCCTGACAATACAGACAGGCCTGGGATGACAGAGTGAGCCAAAAGGCTGTTGGGTGTTCTGTAAGCAGACAGACAGACAGCATAGTGACATTCTCTGCTTTTAAACAACCGTACAAAGCATGGGGGATGCATCTTACAAGACAGCGAGCGACCCACGAGCCCGTACAAGCGAGTTTGATCTCTCGCTTGTCTTTTGATGTCTCTTTTAAAAACACTCTTGGCTCCGCAGGATGTGCAGTGATGTCAAAGCACACGGGGAACACCCAACGAAACTCAACCCCTGCAGACACGCGTCTCCGGGGAAATCTGTTTGGCCTCCGCCATGACAAACTTAAAGTCCTACTCTGTTTGTTCAGCAGGAGGCGGGCCTGTGAAGTAATAAACACCTTAGGGTCACATAAAACCCGGATGCCGATTGGATCTTTGGTCCGTGTTGAGCACCTTCTGAAGAGGACTCCATTACCCAGTGCAACAATGAGGCCCGTTAGCCTGCATTTTCATTTTCTGACAGTGCAGGTGGCAAACTGCCTCACACAAAATATGCACACGCACACTGTACGATGTCAAAACAAAATAAATTTTCACTTGGATGTGTGCAATGATGATCGAACACAACGCGTTGAGACAGATTTCGAGTTTGGAGGCACAGATGTTTCTTCCTAAAAATGGAATATTAATATTGCTGCGCTTCTGTTTTTATCGCGATTTGACTGTCAAAATTTGATGACTGTAAATTTTCCATGTCCTTCATCATCATTCTGTCTTTTAGTTGTGCATTTAGAAGACTTCCAGTTAAGCTCCATGAGTAGATTTGACATGAAATTTACATGAAAATTTTCAGTTTTTGAACCACAGAAATGCGCAGCGTCCCTTCGTTTGTGAGTTTTCCCCTTCTATGGTACACTGTAATTATTTTTCACTCGCTTCGTCTAGCAGTGGTATTACTAATTACCGTCCCGAGAAAGCTGTATGGTTCTGGAATTCATGCCTCCATTTTCTCTTAATTATTTAATTTGCTCTGTGATTTGACATAAAATTTTTTTTTTTACAAATTCAGGACTGCCGGCTTAACTGTGTACTGTGGCCTAATCTACGAGTGAGCCGGCATTGACGTACACAGATAATTTGCTAATTGCACCAAGCTAATTAATGGCATCCAAAACCTGCAAGCACACCAGCCCTCTGTGAATACAACTGCCAACCACTGATTTAATGCACAGTGCGAACTGAACTATTTCTGCAGGGATTTTACCTCTTTGGCACCTGCAAAGCAAACTACACCTCCATCATTATCCATCCATCCATCCATCCATCCATTATCTAACTCACTTTTTGGTTAAGGAGGTGAAGGGGGGAACGGGGGGGTAGGCTGGAACCTGTCCCTGGATGCATTGGGCGAGATGCAGGAATACACCCTGGACAGGTTGCCAATCCGTTGCAGCCTCCGCCATCATTTTGATTGCAATTTAAAACACACACACACAAATACAAACACGTACACACACACAATGCACACACACACACACAGACACACACACACACACATGCACACAGTACTAAAACACATTTTAGAGCATTTTCCCATCTTTTCATATCGTCTGGCACTGTTCCTCTGCAGCTCCTTCTGTGTCCATCTGTGCGGTCTGTCTGCGTGCGAGATGCACAGAATGTGTCAGTCTCTTTCACCGCTCCTGTCCGGGGGGCTGCGCTTTCTCTGGACCGGACGGACATGAAAAAGCCATTACATTAAAAAGCATCTTTAATATTACAGCAGAAAATACTAATCTACTCTTTAATCCGGAGGAACACACAAAAGCACTGAAATTTACTAACATTTTTTAAACCAAACATGTTGAAACATTTTTTTTAACCAAATGGATATTATTCCGCAAGATAGCATGTTGTTTTCTGAATATGAATGTCCATGTTTGTAACTTGATAATATGCTTTCTGAAGACAGTAGGTGGGGTTCAGTCAACGCTTGTCCTTTAAGTTTGACTTTCAAATCGATGCAACCCAGCCAGCACACCTGCAGTGCCCACAGCCTGCACGCTGTCGGCCTGCTGTCGGCCCACCGGTGGCCTGCTGTCGGCCCACTGGTGGCCTGCTGTCGGCCCACCGGTGGCCTGCTGTCGGCACAGCCAACGGTCTGCCAGAGTTTAAACAAGCCGGCGCCGCGGCTAGCAGAGGCGAGGCAGGGCACACGAGGATCGGCTGTCCAGAGAGTCCAAAATGCTCGGCGTCGCGTTTGGGAAAAACGATGGCGGGCCGACGGTGGTCTAATAGGCACAGGTTTGCTGGGAATTGTTACTTCCTGCTTCTTAATACACGGAGCTGGCCCGAGGGTTTTGACGGCCATAAACAAGGTGTTTTTTTGGCGCCAAAGTATTCAAACATAAAACACAAAACCTGAATTGTGTGACTCAGGGATGGTTGCATTGATTGCATTGTTGGGCTGAATGGCCTGTTCTCGTCATTATGTTATGTTGTGTTATGTTGTTATGTTTTGTTATGTTATGTTATGCTATGCTATGCTATGTTATGCTATGTTATGCTATGCTATGCTATTCTATGTTATGTTATGCTATTTTATAATGTGGCCCGAAATGACTGCACAGAGTGTTTATGCCAGTGAGTCTGTTCATACATATACAGTGAGGACCAAAAGTCAGAAAACACCAAAAACTGGTGTTCATCCAGGGCTGATACAATTCATACTCCATTGATACTTCTTATTCAAGAATACATACCTTTTTAACAACATATGTAAAAAAAAGTGCGTAGGTATTTATTGGAGGTCTCGTTATCTTGAGATCACATATTATTATCTTGTGATCTTGACATAACGAAAGTTGTTATCTCGTCATCACGATGCAGTCTGATTGCACATTGACTGTGTGTGAGGAGCTGGGGAGAGCACAGCATTTTTTCTCATCTATAGATGAAGTTGTTGCTTTTACAGCAGAGCCGTCTCTGCTTGATTGAGCCTGCCGGGAGTGCCATGTGGGCGGGGTACTCTGCAATCAGACCGATTTCACTGAACCAAGCAAGCTCTGTCAAGAACATCTTAATGCTGAAGCCTTTAAAAAATATTTTCAGCCCAGAATTCGCCCTGGTCTGATCTACAGTTAAATATAAATTTCCCAAAAAATCAGTAATATCTTGTCGTTATTTGTCATTATTGTCTTATACTGTGCACATTTAAGATAAAGTGGTGAAGTGGCTTTGCCTGTGGACAAAATGGATAGATAGAGACAGATAGAAACTTTATTTTTCACACGTGGAGATTTGTCTTTGGCTACACTTGGCATATAAAACATGTACTCATAAAGCAGAAGGAAATTGTGATTGTGCATGAGGCACTGGATGATAGCATGTTGTCCTATGAAGAACGCATTCAGTTTTACTTTGAGCAGGGACTGACTCAGGTAGCCTATAAATCATGTTATGTTTATCAGTAACAGACAACTTCAAAGTTTCTGCCTGAAAGTCAATTGAAAGCGCTCATGCATATGGCAATGTTCTATCTGTCACACACAATGACATTCAGATTGCAGGGCTTATCTTGTGATCAGGAGAAAACAACTTCAGTTATGTCAAGATCACAAGATAAGTCATGATCACAAGGAAACAAACTTCCGTTAGGTTAAGATCACAAGATAAATAAAACTTGATCATGAGAAAACAAACCTCTGTTATGTTGAGATCACCAGATAAATAAGTTGTGATTTCAAGATAACCAGAATAAAGAATATTGCATGACCTCTCTGACCTCCTGTCCACAGTAACTTTTGGATAGCTGGCTAAAGCTTTTTCCTGCTATCAGCTATAATGCTGCAGACAGAGCATCAAAGCTAAGCTCCATGAAGCTGCCAATTGTTGCTGTTACCAGATGAAAGGGGGTATACATTTAATCTATAGACCCATATGTGTCTAACTGCAAACCACACTATGTCTGTTGGCAATCAATGAAAGACTCATACTGTACACACACGAGAAACAATCACTCATGAGTGTGTATTCCTGTGTACTCACCCACATACTTATGAAGTACTCACGCATACTCTAGTGAAACACTTGCATGTACATTGGTATATTGTTCCTGTTGCTGTTTACAAATAAAGCCGGTAGGTTTGAACAAAGTAGGCCAATAAAACTACTTGTGCATTCATTTTCGACAGTGGGTCAGGGAGTTGAAAATGTGAAACTATTCTGCCTTCCGGATATACTGAAATGCCTTCTGGATATACTGAAATGCCTTTCGGATATACTAAAATGCCTTTCGCTTATACTGAAAATTACTCTTACATATATATGGGGAACAATTGTGTATATGATACATCAAATTATATGAAAGCATTTCAATAATTTCTGAGACAGGTCTGCTACAAATGCAATTAATTATTTAATCTAGATTTATAGAGCAATAGAGCAATGCTGTGCTATCCCCAATTAACGGTTTTACGTATTATGACACTTGATTTATCAAAAATGGCAATATCTAACCTCATGTAACTCAAAACACATGCAGATTTTACTTTGTCATTTTTTAGTCAACCTCTAGTAATTATTTGAGAAACATCCTGATTAGTATGGCCTGTGGTCCCCAATGCCTCGTAACTATGGGATCCACAAATGAAAATGCGACACAAGGACGAAATGGAGTCGTCTCTGAAGAGA
This sequence comes from Anguilla rostrata, assembly GCF_018555375.3. Lineage (NCBI taxonomy): Eukaryota > Metazoa > Chordata > Actinopteri > Anguilliformes > Anguillidae > Anguilla > Anguilla rostrata. The sequence continues at coordinate 6,379,950 of NC_057945.1, forward strand.
AGCGGCGCATGACAGAAACATTCCGGGTCGTGATTTTCTGACTGACGGTTCGTTATGGCGACAGAATGACAGAGACATTCCGGGTCGTGATTTTCGACAAAGACGGTTCGGTTTTATGGTTGGGACAGAATGACAGAAACATTCCGGGTCGTGATTTTCTGACTGACGGTTCGTTATGGCGACAGAATGACAGAGACATTCCGGGTCGTGGTTTTCTGACTGACGGTTCGTTATGGCGACAGAATGACAGAGACATTCCGGGTCGTGGTTTTCTGACTGACGGTTCGTTATGGCGACAGAATGACAGAGACATTCCGGGTCGTGGTTTTCTGACTGACGGTTCGTTATGGTGACAGAATGACAGAGACATTCCGGGTCGTGGTTTTCTGACTGACGGTTCGTTATGGTGACAGAATGACAGAGACATTCCGGGTCTTGATTTTCTGACTGACGGTTCGTTATGGTGACAGAAGATTACAGCTCGCTTCCCTGGCTGCCGTACGGACGGGCAGCCTACCCGTTTTTCCCTCCGCAGGTGAACGCGAAAAGGCCGTGAGTTTGTAGAGGACAGAGATATGAAGCGGTGTGCCAGTTTTTTTTTTTTATGACCTGGTGGCGCTTGCTCCATTTTTCTGGGAAACTAGGCTGAGATGTTCCAGGAGAAACTGATCTCACTGCTAAAAAGAAGAGGAAGCCACGTGCAATTTTCGCAGCGATTTTAAACTCCTACTTGAGAATCCAACCTCTTGGGCTTTAATGGACAGACTGAAATCCAGATCATACGCGATGTGGAAATTAAAATGTAAATGAATAAATACCAAGACAGAGGCCAGGAATTTATGCACCATGTACCCCCATTCCAGCACTTTTTGGTAATTTGTATTTGTCCTAATATTGTAGCTTGTTCTTCTGCCTAGTTGGCTTGGCAGAGGTTAGGTCAGAATAGTGTTCACTGTGTGAACTAAACTGCGTTCTTAGCTAGAAATAGCTGTACGAAATAAGTATTGTATCTTACTGAACCTGTGTTTTGTAGTTGTCCATGACAATGAAACTTTTTGTACGTCGCTTTGGATGAAAGCGTCTGCCAATTAAATGTAATGTAATGTAATTTGACTAAGAATTCAAGACAAAAATGTTTTGTTTTTCTTCTTCACAAAGACAATTTTGTGTATTTCGCAAGCAAGCACTAAAATAATAACTGAGAAATAGTGTAATTCTTGCATTTACTTGTAAGCCGAAGTTAAGGAAAAATGAAGGACAAAAGTTGATTGAGTGCAGACTGCCGGGTTCGCCTGAATCTCAATTCTAAATCACTGAAAGTAGCATCATTACATACGAAATAAAGTCTCCACAGTAACTGGGTCAAAGGCCCCTCTCCTTGCTGTTTAACTCAGTGCTGAGAATGAAATGTTAATGAATTCGGCCCAACGCACCAGTTGCATTTTTATTATTAAACCATTTATCAAGAACAGAAAAACATACCGCTCTCATGGTAGAGGCGATGCAGTTGCAGCAATTCAATTCCCCTCTTTACATTCCGTAGACAAAAATTTGCCCGGAACTAAACACTCAGAAATTACAGGGCCAAGCACACACACAAAAAGCATCAAAGAACAATGACAATATATCATAAAAATGTACACACTCTCCTCTATTCTCATGCTTACAAGAATGTGTAATACTGCTCAGACAGACACATTTACTCCGAATGCTTGCCTTGAGTGCCAGGAATCTGGGAGTTGTTGAATATTACTGTGGACAAAGTATGATTAGAATTCAAACTGATTTACTGATGCACCATCTTACATGCTCTGTCTATCAGTCTGAATTCATTCTCTCAGTGTGTTCCTGTTGATCCTCTGGCATGCTGTATTATATGAACACATTGACACATTACATTTATATATTATAATCAGATTACCATACACATTACTCCATGGATATTACCAGAGTCTATTAGAGATATGCTGATAAGAGAAATATGTGAAATAACCTCCAGAGGGCGATGCTGAAAGTTAAACAGACCAAAGAGATACAGTTTAATGTATTATCTCTTATATGTTATGCAATATGTTTTAATGTAAATTGGAGAGTACTCATAGAAGATAGAAAGACACACTTTTATGCACTTGAGTTCATGAAATATTATACTATTTGGGTCAAAATCGCTTGTTCTCGGATCATACAAAATGATTACATGAATATTCATAAGGATCACAGCTTCTTGTAAAGCAAAGACACAAATTACACTCAGCAAGATGACATCTCCTGAGTACCGATTGTTCCTGCTCAAGCTGAACAGAAGTTAGAAAAGTAATGTTAGGCAAATAATCAATCATGTGATCGGCATCTGATTGCTTTCGCGCTTTAGCTATAAGATTCATTTTAAGTGAATTGTATTCGGTTATTCAACATCATTTGTTGGAAAAGATAAAATGAAAATTGTCTGCCTTCCATTGCAGTTAATAGCATACACAGCATAAGGTTTTGGCATTGCACAACCAAATAACCGGTGGATGAACTAGAAATTCTCTGGTACCAGTATGGCAAGCCTGTACATCAATGACCTTGTGAACCAAGTTAGTTCAGTGTTAGTTCTGGCACGCTAGCCTAGGGTACACTACAATGTACATCAATCTTCACATCACCAGTGCATAATAAAAACTAGATACTCTTTTCAACACAATGAAATATCTTAATTAGCATTAGAAATACATTTTAGAAATCATTTATTGTGTTCTGTGTAATAAAACATCTGGCCTAATGCCAGCTTCTCAACACAATGAGATATCTTTATTAGCATTAGAAATACATTTTAGAAATCATTTATTGTGTTCTGTGTAATGAAACATCTGGCATAATGCCAGCTTTAATACAGACTCTGCTATTACAGCTAGTGTAGCTGGCTAGCTAAACCAGAATTAAGGTCAGCATGAAATGATGGCAGGATTGTCACCTGAGCTGGTAATGAATATTCATGAAGCGGACAGCCAACCAGTGTTGTGTAGCCTTGATCCTGTTTTTAAAAATTTGATCATTTCACAGCCATCAATTGTATGTCAGCATATAATTACGTATTTACGATTACCACCGGGCCATGTAACCATCACAATAATAGTCCAGTGACTAATAAACACCTGCAGATAGACAGTGAGGAACATTTTGCAGCATTTATGTCTGTTCACCCCTATGTACTCTTGTCTGTTTAGCAACGATAGAGCATGATAGTGCACTCTTACTTTCAATGGCATTGCCTTCAAAGGCAGCTGGTGTGGAACATAACATAACATAATGACAAAAACAGGCCATTCAGCCCAACAATGCTTGCCATTTTTCTGACTAAATTGTGCCTAGTGCTCTGATTGTCTATAGACTAAACAGTATCTAACATCTTATCAAACCTGGTCTTTGAAATCCCCAGAGTTTTGGCCTCTGCTATGTGACTTGCCAGGCTATTCCACACATTGACTACTCTTTGTGTGAATAAATTCTTCACGGAATTCTGTACAAAATTTACCTTTTGGTACTTTCCATTTATATCCCCTTATTCTACTAACGAAACTCAACCTGAAGAATCTCTTGTAGTTCACTTTGTTGATCCCCTTTATGAATTTGAAAGCCACAATCAAATCACCCCTGAGTCTCCTTTTACTAACCTTGAACTGAACTGCACGCAATACTCCAAGTGTGGTCTAACAGATGTATTATATAAGATAACTTCATTGGATTTGTACTCAATACTTTTGGTTATATTTCACATCCTGTTGGCCGTTTTTTTTTACTGCTACAGCACAGTGCCTATAATCTGCAAGGCTTTGATCAACCATTACTTCCAAGTCTTTTTCAAATTGAGCATTCCAATTTTGATCCTCCCATAAAGTAATCCTGCCTAATGTTTTTATTTCCCACATGCAGAACGTTACATTTGGCCATATTGAATTTCATTTTACAGGTTTCCATCAACTTATGGATTTTGTTTAAATATCCCTGGATTACTTTAGTAGATTCCAAACTATTAGCTGGGCCTCCCAGTTTTGTATCATCAGCAAATTTGACTAATGTCCCTGTCAAGGTAATTGATATAAATTCTCAGATAATATCCCTCCTACTCTTTCTGTTCATGTCCACTGAGACAGACAGAAACAAGCATTTTAAGTAGTTGCATTGAAGTTTAATTCTATCAATAGGTCTAAATGACTTTCATTGAATTACAATTTTGTTTTATAATCCCATCTCCTTTTGTCTTTATTTTTCAGTGTCTTATTGCAGTCTTCCAGTTGCATATTCAATACTCCAAGCCTTACTTACTTGGAGTTTAAAAACCTTTAAACCTTATATTTTAAAAAGTAAATAAAAAAGGTCAAAGTTTAGCAGCTTTTCTAAGTAAGCAGAGGCGCCACAGCCAAACTGCTAAAAGGTAATGCTAGCAGAGAGAGGGAAAGTGGCTCAGCACTTTTCCACTTGAATACAAACCTGTTCTGTTTAGCAGATTTCCTTATTCCTTATTATTCAATGCTAATGCCAAGCCGAATCAAAAATTAATGGCAGACTGGTGCCAATGGTCACTTAATGCTAAAGTACTTTCACCCAATCGTGTGTTACACCGAACATAACCTGTGCCAAATGTGTTAGACCAATCACAGCACTGGATGAGCTTGGCCAAATTTGTTGGGCCAGTCACAGCACTGGATGACCTTCACCAAATGTATTGGGCCAATCACAGCATGGGATGACCCCCATCAAATGTACTGGGCCAGTCACAGTACTGGGTGACCTCTGCCAAATGTGTTAGGCCAATCACAGCATGTATGACTTCCACGCAATTTGTAAGGCTAATCCCAATAATGGCTAATGTAACCTGGGTTTTACAACGCACTTCTGAATACATATCAACATTATCGCCCACTGATGGATATTTCTATGAAGGGATAACACTGCTGCGTAGCCCCACATTACCTGTTTCCATCTTCCAAAAAAAAGGCACACAGAAGATCAGAGTCTTTAACCACGAATTCCGATGCTCTTCATTAGCTGAACAGTGTCACGCGGATGTAGGAGGACTACAGCGACAAAATTGAAAATGTAGAAAGAAGGAGCTATTTTCAAGAAGAATTCAGAAATAATGTGATTATATGTTTGAGTCACTTGGCTTGATGAGCAAGTTTATTATTAGGACTGGCATGTCAGAAAATATCCTTGTAAACAGATCGTGAAATGTCTGAATCACTGAACCTTGGTTATACACGCACAGGTTTAATTTATCACCACTGATTCTGAAATCATTTGCAGTGATTCGTCATCAAGGTTTGCTAATTTAACAAAACATCTTGTACATTGCAGTTTGCTTCAGTTTACGGCAATCTTATGAGCAAGGTGAATATGGCAATAACTCACCTATAAATACATTTTTAAGGTTCTTTGTTAATGATACTTACATGTTACACTTAATACACTTAAATGCATACAATGCACAATTTTTAGCATTGCTGTGGTCCCGTGTTAACAATCAAATAAGTCTCCTCCCATTCACCTCCATTTTTAATAAATAATATTTTTTTATTGTATTTTTATCTCCATTTTTCAATAGCTGCCAGCAGTAAAAGCAACTCCAAGGTTTACTCTCCCTGTTGGCTTGTTCTCTTCACCGTACTTGTGCTTCTTCACCTCTGCCACTGCAGTAACTAGCAAACTAAAAGCGCTCTGCTCAAACCTGATCCCGCCCCACAGGCTCTGTAGCCACACCCCGCCCCTTCGCCGTCGCACACAGGAAAGAGCATCACGCCCAGAAACATCCCAAACGCATCTTATAAGAACAAATACAGGCAGAGGAGCACATGTCTGGCAAAAGTGCACAATGACAGAGATTGCCCGTGCATTATAGATAGGACTGATCATGGTTTTCAACGTAAACAAAAAAATTTTTTTTAATTAATTAAAAAAATGCATAATATGCCTTTAAAGTAACTCCAAACAAGCATGGACAAGGAAATTATGTTTCCAGACTTTATATTATAGTGATGATTATACTGCAATGCCCCACTCTATCCTAGAAAATGATAAAATATACCTGACCAAGCTGCATTAAAAATGCCCTCAGGAAGCATTGAAAGTCTACGGAGGGGAGATAAATAATTTAACAGTTAGGGGGTTTAATTTATTGTAATCCAGTAAAGGTTCGTAGCCATGGATACAGGTGCGCCGGTGAGGCTGGGCTGTACCCTTGTCTTGACATTGCAGTTCTGTCAGACGCTGTAAAAGACACCTTGAAGGGAACTGACACAGTTTTAACTGCTCTCCTTTCCTGTCAGGAGTCACCTCTGTACAAACGCACATCTTTTTACCCATGTTTATCAGATGGGAGCAGTTCCCAGAAGTATCCTAGAAATGCGTACGGAAGAAATTTTATGACTTGTCAGTGTAAAATATTATACATCATTTGACGCTGTTTAGAATAAGACCAGATTCATGTTCCACCTTAACTATAAATATTAAGAATACATGCACACAGTTACTTTGTTTTAAAGACGTTTCTTCTTTATTTTACCAAAGAAAAGACAGTGAAGGCTTTAGAGTGGCTCCAGACTAAGATGTAAACAGGAGACAGGCTCAGTTCGAGGAGGTGACAAGGCTGCAGTTGCTGATTGTTTGCATCCTGTTTCTTTTTGCTTCCCGAAAAGTCTCTTGTAGCGACTCAGGCCTACCTCATAATTTCACACTCCTAAAATGATCTTTTAGTAGAATCATAGGAGAGTCCAGTGGGCTAGGATTCACTTTTAACAAGGTAACAAATTAAACTTTCCACTATGATACTTGAAGATTCCAAAAGCCAAGATGGTTTCAGTGAAGCATTTACCTGTTCTGTTTTGTGTTGCCTATTGTTTAATCTATTCATATTTTCTCAAAGCAGTTGTCTGTATAGCTTTAAACATTGTGATTTAATGATTTGGTTTGTTCAAAATGAAGCTCTGCACGATGTCCTGGTCCGAAACCAGTTCACCATCATTATTCTTGGTCATTAATACCAGTAAACGATGAAAATATATATGACAATATATGGAAAAATATACTATGATATGATAAGAAAAATACATCTGAAAAAAAAAAAATAGGGAGGGGCTGAGTGTGTAGGATCATATATGATTCCTTGCGCAGGTGGGGGTTTGGTCCCTGCTGGGACACCTTGTGACCTGTCATTCCTTCTCTGTCTCTGCTTTCTCCATATTCCTTCCAAATATAGCACAGCTTGGAAATGAGGGCAGCCTGCCTGCTCGCCTTCAATAAAAAGAAATTCCAAAAAAAAAAAGACTGTAAAAAAGTGTACGGTTGCTAAGTGAAGATATTCGGGCTCAGATGGGTGTGATCCCGCTCACACTGCTCATCCCGCAAAACCGCGACGGTGAAGTGAAGTGACACATTTTCCTTTGCTCCTCTGAGTTGCCCTCTGAGACGTCCTTGCGATGTTTTTTTCCACAGATAAGAGCACCACAGTCCTTTAGCTCTTTCGTCGAAAGAACCAAGTTAACGAGCACGGCAGATTTAAAACGCGTGCATTACTTCCTGCTTGTTCTCCGGAAACTTCTGCTTGCAGGCGAAGGGCGGGCAAGGTCGCTGGGTTCAGTGAAAAGGCCTCAATGTGAAACAAGCATAAATAAGACCCTCAAAGCAGCTGCATGTACATACTGCATGTTACATACTGCACTGAAAACTTAAAAAAATGCTTTCAGGTGCACTAGGAATATAAAATATTTCATATGAACCCTGTGTGAAAGTGACCTTTCATAAATTTTAATCAATATTCCAGAAACGCATGTAGAATGCACTGATGTGCCTGAGTTCTACAGAATTTGTCATTGTGACATCAGTGCTTAATCCACAGAAAATGTCAGGACCCGCCTGTGCCGTGGAAGATCCAAGGCACGTGAGGGTGAGTGTGCTGGGCCTTGCAGCTCACTGGAGAAATCAGTTCTTACTCTGCTGGTACCGGGGAGACGAAGCAGACCAGGAAAATAGGAGGACATAAATTTGCAGCTATCTGCAGATTTCAGATCACGGTTAACAGATAGGTGCTCTGCGCGAGAACGCTGCCTTTATCCCAGCTGCAGCACGCCGACGTACCAAGGCAGCGAGGGGGGGGAGGGAATGAAAAGCCCACGTGATCCAGGGAGGGGAACTGAGCCCGTGGCAGGGGAGCGTCCCGCCCCAGCCCAATAACGCCTCCCTGACTGGGGGGGGACCGCGGGGAACACGACCTGCGGAAGAATCCCAATCGACAGAGGCCGAAATGAACGAACGAACGAACGATTAAGCGCCTCATCGTCGAAACGTTTTACGTATTCCGGCGCCTTCATTTACATCAGTTCAATTCCGTCGTCCCGCGGCTCGTCCTTGCAATACTAAGCATGCTAAAGGTCAAAGCCAGAGCACAGCCGCTCACGCCCACGTAGCGTGCGGCTCTGCAATACAATGGAACCAATTTGATTTGATGACGTCACGCGGAGGAAGTGATACAGATGGAAAGTGATTCACAGATGCCCTGAAATGTACACAGGAAAGATAGCCATTTTGCTACAGATTGGCCTGACGGATGGCAGACTCCCTGCTTAATCGTGGTTCTTTTCGTTCTTTTAAAAAGGGGAACACTTCTTGGTCTCTCGGAACGGCCCAGCTGAATGAATCTAGAATGTTTTTAAACATTGTTTATAATACAATGTGCTATTTTTGATAAAATCAAGTTATTTTGGAAAGGTGTTCATTCCACCATTGAAAATAAAATAGAAAAAAATGTGATATATCTCCTAAATTGTACCAGCCCTGACACTGTTTTTGATTGTAACTCAGAATCCCACATGAGTGTCCTCATATATTTAGCAAACAAAATGCATATTTCTTTTGTGGTCTAGGCCAGAGGTACCTACTGTTAATATGTGGCTCACACAGCATCTACCTTCTTACCACTAGAAAAGCTAACATATGACCTAAGGTGAAACTGGAGGGTGGAGAAATTCTGGAAAATTTGGACACCTCTATGGTCAATCATGGAGAATTCCTAATCACATTTGGATGGAGGGATTCAGTGTCTTTACTGTATTTATTGTATTTTCTACATGCTTTGGTTCTGAAGAGGCAACATTGCACAAGGCAGATTCTTTTACCCTGAACATCCGGTCTTAGTTTTTTATTGTAAGACTGCTTGACATGGATTCAGTATTTAAGTTGATTCCTCAATTTAATTTATGCTTTTTAGAAAAATCTACAGCATTTACTGAGAGATTATAGTAATTAAGAACAGCTACCTTATTGTTTCAGTGACTGTCTTTGAAAGTAGTTCCCCTGCCACCTAATACGTATGGATGACGAGTGAGAACTGACATGAAGCTATTTTCCCCCAGGTAGTGACCAGTGCAGCTAACTGCCATCCTAGCGCCGGCTTAAGGCTTATCTTGAGATGATGTCACTCACTGGCAGGTTTTTGGTAGCGTGTGTCCTGGCTGTCGCGGCTTTCGCTACTCTGAAGTGTGTCCTGTCTGCCGCCACTGATCTGGACCCCGTTTGCAAATCCGTCCGCTGAGTTATAGTGTCAGAGGAGGGCCCTTCATGCCCGGGTGGTGCCGGCAGACTGCGGTCACCCCTAGTTACTGGAGGAGGTTGCCAGTTCACGTCGTGATGTCCCGCCCTCCCAGGGCGACGCTACAGCCGGTGGTGCTTTGGCCTGTGTAACCGCAGGCCACCGTCTGCTCTAATGGAGCCTCTGAATGAGGATGGAGTCAGTAATGTAATGTAGTTGTGTGTGTGTGTGCTGAGAAGACTGTACCGTGATAAATCTCCATAAGGTCTGTGCGCGGAGCAGGAGCTCTGCGCTGTTTGTAGGTCAGGCTGATCCATGTTGCTCTGGAGACACACAGAAAGCTGCTAATTATTCTCTGTCAGCGCCAGGGTGCAGACAAGGGCATGCGTGTGTGTGTGTGTGTGTGTGTGTGTGTGTATGTGAGTGCATGCGTTTGTGTGTGAGTGAGCCGTGCTTGTTTGTGTGTGAGCATGTGCATATGTGTATGTGAGGGTATGTGCACATGTGTCTTTGAGCAAGAGTGCAGGTGTTTGTATGTGTGTGTGTGTGTGTCAGTGTTTGTGTGTGTGTGTGTGTGTGTGTGAGTGCACGTGCTTGTTTGTGTGTGAGCATGCGCATATATGTGTGAGTGAATGTGTGCATGCATGTGCGTGCGTGGGAGTGTGTGCTTTTTCATTAATGATTCTTCATCGGCCAACATTATCTATATTGAAAACGAGAAGCAGAGATGCTATTTAATAATGTTATTTCTACTGGTATACCTGTGTTACACCACCACTGGTAAGCGTCACAAACAGGCGCCCATCCCCACACTGTAGAGCTGGGTTGGAGCAGTGACTCAAACGAGGCTTGCCGTCTGAGGCACACCCTGGACCTCTGCTGAAATCCTTTCACAGTGAGTAATAACATCTCTCCGGCTACAAAGCATCAGCTCTCCTTGGAAGAAATGTTTAATTACTTTCCCTAACCCTCCCCACACCACTCCCCCCCCCCCCCCAAGTTTGTCATTATTCCGGGGAGAGGCCAGTCGTGTTGGAGGCGATCTCGTGATGGAAAAGAAGCCAATATTCAACGCTTTCTCCACACTCTGACCTCATTACCCAGCCACCCGCAGGAGACGGAAGGACCGGCAGCATCGCCTACACTTCGCTTTCACGGTCCTAGTTTGCTTGTGACCTCAAAAAAACATTTCACAAAGTCAAACCATAGTGGTCCCTTTTTAATAAGCGCTATTATGTTTATATTACGTTATATTAGCTTGTGCTACCGAGAGCGGCCATTTTAGGAGGGTTGATTCATCATGGTTGGAAAGTGATTTTAATGAACAGATAAGCCCCAGAGTTCTGCCCTCCTTTCACACTGCGCAAGTCATTAGGAATAGTGTTTTCAACTTACATAAAGGACTCAACGGCATTTTAAGCATATTTCAGAATGAACGAATGGGAACAAATGGATGTAACTGAGAGATAATTACTAAATAAACACATAGCAGGCTAATGATGGCTTCTTCGTCGGCTGCAAAATTAGAATAAGTATTTGGGGAAAATCAATACCCTAATTTGATGCGTTTTTTTCATGATTCATTTCAAAATGTTCCTGGCGGATTCCTCAGTTTGGAGAATCAGCATTAAAAGTGAACATCCCATACAATTAATAAGGTTATTGAAATGGTCAATAATAGATGAACAGAACATTATCTGATGTACAAATAACAATGGGTACCTAAGATTAAAAAAATAATTAAAAAAATTATATAATTATACATTTTTGTATTACTGCTCAGTGTAATGTATATTTGTATTGCTGATTTAACCAGTGATCTTTAATGCTCTTGTTCATTATTTGCTTATTCTTAAGGTGTTTCATGAGGGACACTGTGCCAATATTGCCAGTGCATTAAACATCACTGGGAAAATGCATATTTTAGTGCTACTTAATTAGAACCATGGGAAACGTATGGCAGGATTGCTTATCCTTATTAATTAGTTTACATAGTCAAATTTTTATTTCTCACCAGGTAACTGTGAAGCTGCCTCCTACTTGATATATTTCATTTTCAAACTGATGTCCCTTTTCACAGCTGTTCACAGCACACATTGCCGTGTATGTTTGCATTAGCTACAATGTAACGCTGGCTCATATTTAAAAAAATTTCTTTATTGATGATATGATCTTAACCAAATAATGGAGTTTTTAATAATATAAATTCCCCAGAGTATGTTTGGGGAAGAATTAAGTATTTAATTTAATGAGAAAGTTATAAATCTAAACAGAGATTGGTGATTGCATTTCATTTTTTGTAGGAATGTATGAATGTTTCAGTGTTGTCTATGGGAATTATGGACTAATGTGTGTTTTGTTGCAGACTGTGTTTTGCTGTATATTATGTGTTTTCAAATCTTATTTTCAGTTTTATTTTTTATTTTTAGGAATGACTTTTCATTCTATGCCACACAGTCTTGCTTACTAAACGTTACATTGAAATTCTGTCTCTAACCTGCAAGTCCTTCTGTGTTAATTCATCACGGTGGCTGACCATTGAAAACTCTGACAAATGGTGGAAAGGAAATGCCCTCGGAGGACTCTGGTAATGGCGACCCCCAAGTGAACCCTCCAGTTAAATTATGAAAAGACTCAGGAAGTAATCGCAGCAGCAGATGTCCTGGGGTAATGGCACTGCACATACTTTATCACTCCAAACAGTGGAATCCATTGTTGTTAGTGAGGTTGATGACAGAAAATTTGTCACCAATGAGAACTCCACTAATTTACAGGCAGGGCTCCCATTGGGGTTCATCAACCGCTCAGGGTTTTACTGAGGGAAGTGAGGCGATGACAAACCGACGCTGTCGTCCTGAACATTCGACGGCTACCCAGCCAGCAGACGGACAGCGTCCAAAAGCTAGCTGCTAACAGCCTGCACTGGCCACAGCGGTCAGCCTGCCAGCCTTGCAGAAATCACCGCAGCAACTGTTGATGCGAGGCTGTCGCAATAAGGGTTAACCCTTTATAGAGCTGAAGAAAAGCTAAAATAATTCAATCTTTTAGATCTCCATTGTTCTCAATTACCTATAGTGATTGTTAAAACAGATTAAGGTGGTCAGTTAAGAACAATCTACTGTAATCTAACTGCTAATGTTGCTAGTATTCACACTGTGCAAATACAGTGGGGTAGGTGCCACAATATTACTTGTTTTAAGAAGTGAAATATTCCTTTAAAGGGAGACAACATGCATAATATTTGGTGTGGACTCCGGCTAGCACAGGCAGGCTTGAAAATGCTGGCCGGTCCAGGGCCAGTACTGACAGCATCCTGATAGATGCATGCTTGGTAGCTTTATGATCCAGTAAATAAAACCAGCACAGAGACACAGAGCTGTCGCTGCCAATGTTTATGAGTCATTCATTGTTCTGAATCTTGGGCTTATTGCAGTTCATTTTTAAAAGATTTTCATAAATAATAAACACACGATGGAATATACCACATGTCCACAGGGCCCATGTTGTTTTTCATGTGTTATCATTTTTCAATTGAACACGGTTGATATGAAAGGACATACGTTATATAAAGGTATTTACATGAAACATCATGGCTGCTGCAACGGCAGCCATTTGCATGTAAAATTCAAGAGGAAATCTTTCAGAACTGGGTCAACGGGAGTTTCATCACATGTATAAACAGGGCGGACTCGTATCATTGCGGTAAATGTTAAAGCAATCTACTGACAAGCGTGGCTGCAACTATCAAATGATGTTTGGTGTTTCAGGAAATATGAAACAGTCAACAAACAACTGTGCCAATGTTGTTTGGGATGAGACCTATATGATCCATAGTCGGCCCTTCAATGAGTTCAACACAAGACATTTATGTTGGTAAAAAAATACATTGTGGCTCCTCAAGTTAATTTAACAGTTGACATGCCATAAATCCTCATTTTTAAAGATGAAACTTTATTTAGAGGGGTGGGGAAGTACCTGCTCAGCAGATTTCATGATTACTGTACGCCTGCAAGGTTTGACAGTCTCACTGGATGGTACTTTATTTGCGCTTAAGTACCAGAGCCAGTCTCATCAGTGTTCATCAGTGTGTACAGAAGTCATACGGTCTACAGTAGCACAAGCATCCCAGCATGGGTCAGCTGCATGCCTCCTCCAGAGGCCTTGCAAAAACAAAAAAAAAAGCTGAATTTTTATTTTTTTTTTACATGATACAGGTGTCTTGGCTGACAAAAACATGTTGCACTGAAAATATTTTTAGAAATATAATTTATTTCATTTTTATTTAATGTTTTTCGTAGTGTTCATGCCAGCCTAGTAGAATATATGGTCCTAAAGATGAAGACACATGTCCTCTACAGAGGACATAAATTAATTGGCAGATCTGAGGAGGATATGATGAGGAATATTTTTTGTAATTCAAACTTTTGTCTTTGGCAGTCTGGATATGAAAAATACTGTACCGTGATCCTCTGGATTTACCAAATAGAGATTTCTAGCGGAAACAGCATGAGGAATAGAAGCCATGAACCAGAAGATAAAGGGATGGATCTTCTGCTCAGCCACCGGTGATCAGCAGGGTTGTTATCTGCAGGAGCCTGGAGCCAAACACACAAACAGCGAGGCTAGGGAGGGTTGGATATATACTGAAAATAGTATAAATACCTCATCTGAAAAATATAAAAATATTATTGCTGTACCTGTATGCAGTAACGGCAGCAGACCTGGGTCAAATACGTATTTGTTTTGGATTCAGATGCTTTTCTGTGCTCTGTTGATCTTGCCTGGTGTAACTGAGCCTGCCAATATGACCAGAAGGCGGGGTTTGCACTTTTTGGGAGTATTTCATGCTGGGGTACAGAGCTAAATAAATAAATAAAATTGTGCCATTATCCAAATACATGCAGACTGCAATGTATATATACACAATGCGTTCTTGTATTAGACATGAGAAACTGAAGTTGAATGTATGATGCTTAACCTAAGGTCTAATTCTTAGTGATATTCACACAATCAGAGGCACATGACCAAGTTTATAAACACAAATATTTAAAAGTAGATATAAATCTAAAATGGCTGTCGGAGATAAGTTAGTGACATATGCATAAGAAACAGGGCCTGTATCAGAGCCAATGGCATTACAATGATACATTTTTGCAATGTAAAAACAGTGTGTGTGCATGTACGCATGCGTGCTACTGTGTGTGTGTTTAACCTGTCAAAAATAATTCCCCATGTATGACAAAGCAGTAGATAATTGCACTGTTTGTTTTCATCTAATATTTAGTCCCACTATTTAGTTGTCAGGCTATACTTTATTTGAGCTAAGTGCTCGGATATTAAGTCAATAGCACTATTTAGCACAACTGGTGTTAGCCATCTGGCTGCTGTCATTGTAGTTGCACTAGATGGTGAATTTGAATTTAGCTGAGGGGCAATATCTTTTCGACCCACATAATTTCTACTGACAGCTATTTATATATTTCTTTATTATTATTATTATCATTGTTGTTGTTGTTGTTAATAATAATAACAACAACAATAATAATAAGCAGCTGGCCTTGAGAGAGGCTGTATATTTTGTGAATGTACACACAGATGCTCACACTGCTGGTGTTGCTGGGAGACAGGAACAGGACCTGAATGCTCATTCTGCAGTGGCTGCTGATGGCTGTTCCCAGTCAGTCTCTATAAACGCAGATCCCTGATTCATTATGAAGTGCTTACGTGACATCCCATTTTCCCATCAGGCTTTGTGCTGCATCTGACGGAGAGCAGAGAGGGTCTGAACGCATCAGGACATGCTGCGGTCGGCAGAACGGTGAGTAGGATCAGACGGTAAACACGCGCACACATTCTCTCTCTCTCTCTCTCTCTCTCGCTCTCTCTCGCTCTGGTGAGTGTGTGTGTGTGTGCGTGTGCGTGTGTGCATGTGTGTGTGTCTCTCTCTGCCTGGAGGTCCAACCTGCAAAAATAATTATTAAATTTAGCAGAAGGTCAAACTGCTGAAAAATCAATATGGTGCCCTGATGTTTTTGAACAGAGATATAATGTTCAGTAGCTAGTCCACACAATTGGATATTTTAGTGGGGTGTGATGTCTTTTCTTCTTATCGTGGAAGTTGTTTTTGTTTTTATGCAACATTCACACTGAAGACTCAATGAACTCAATAGACCGCTGGCTCACCTGAGCGAGAGTATCATAAATAACAAGTTAAGTAATTAGATATTTGGACTCACTTGTATGCAATAGTGATATGGTAAAATGTAACGGTCTCCGGGCCAAAATTACCAGGGTAGAAACGGTGAGACTGTATTCCTAAAGCAACTGGAAGAGACCACCCAATTAACATTTTTGTGGTGAAAGGTAGGTAAGGCCAGGCAACATTTGCTTGAAAAGTAGAAGTTTTCTAGCCAACTAGGACATAGCCAGGCTGTACCAGTGGATAAAACCTTAGCTATGGTGGGGTTCACCTAGCCTGTTTATGTCAAAACGTCTCTCAACCTAGATTTCTACCCCTCAGTATCTAGATTCTGGATTTTGCTCACTGGGCATTATAAACTGAACTACTCCACAATACCACAATGGGGATGAATGACAACAAATAATAAAATAAATATCAATTAAATAGATTTAATATCAATTAATTAAAATTCACTTAATGTAAAAATTGAATATATAAATAATAAGAATATTACAAATTAAGTTTCATAATATAAATGAAGGCTGAATTTTCCTTTAACGGTTTCATTGGATTGGATCGGTGTAGGTTGTGTTGCTCAGCATTCTGTCCAGACTAGGTAGTTATTTTTTTATTGCATTTTACTGCATTGCTCATTAAAATAATGTTAGATAATGACCCTGGCAGAGCTGAATAGAGTCCTACCGTGCACTCTCAGATGTGAGCGGTGGGCTGGGGGAGAGACGGCTGGGTGGGAAAGTGGAAGTCATTTCCACGCACAGCACATCCAGGGCAGCAGAGGCTTCTGTCTGGAAATGGGGAGTCTCCAGCGGCCTGTCCTGGCCTCTCTACAGGAGCAGCAGGAATTTAGTCCCCAGCGAAGGAGTCAGTCGCATCTGCAGTTGTTTATTTCCTCACTGTGGTGCAACAAAGCAAACATTTAATCCCCTGATGATTCTGGTAATGCCCTAATAACACTGGGTATGCATTAATAGCTTGGTTACTGCCCTAGTAACACTGGCTATTCCCTATTAACACTGGCGATGCCCTATTAACACTGGTAATACCCAAGTAACAATGGTAACGCCCTAGTAACACTGGCATTACCCAAATAACAGTGGGAATGCCCCAATAAGATTGGTAATGCCCCAATAACACTGGTAATGCCCTTATAGCATGGTTAATGCCCTCACGACAGTGGCAATGCCGTATTAACACTGATAATGCCCTGATAGCATTGATAATGCCCTGAAAGCACTGGTAATGCCCTAGTAACACTGATGAGGCCCTATTAACACTGTCAATGCCCTGATAGCACTGGTAATGCCATAGTAGTATTGGTAATGTCCTAGTAACACTAGCAATGCCCTGGTAACACTGGCAATGACCGTATAACACTGGTATTACCCTATTAACACTGGTGATGCCCCAATAAGACTGGTAATGCCCCAATACCACTGGTAATGCCCTAATAGCATGGTTAATGCCCTGACAACAGTGGCAATGCCATATTAACACTGGTGATGCCCTGACAACAGTGGCAATGCCATATTAACACTGGTGAGGCCCTATTAACACTGATAATGTCCTGATAGCACTGGTAATGTCCTGCTGCAAAGCTGCAACAGGGTTACAGCATCAGAAAGGTAAAACCTGTGAATCTTTCTGTGACAGAGCAGGGAGATGTAGGAAAACGGCTTGTGTCGGTTTGGACCGGTATGTGTTTATGGATATTTCACAGATATAGAGAGAGAAGTGTGAGCAGGCTGTAAAAAAAATAAAAATAAAGAAAAAAAGCATTCACTTTCATAGAGTCATGGACAAAATAGTTAAATAAAACAACAAAACCAAAGCCGAAACTAAACCAATAGAACATTTTTCAGCAGGCTGGTGGGTTTGGGTAATTTGATTTGGGTTGTTTGATCTGGCTCACTAATGTCTGCAGTCTCAGAAAGCTGCTGTTAGAAACCTGTGTTTAAGCCACAGGCTGATTGGCTGGTGAAAGTTAACACCGCATGCTGGTTGGTTGAAAAATTCACCTCATTTAACAAAGAAGCGTGGCCCCAGATTGCCCCTGAACCTTATCATAATGTCACTATGCTCATTTTTTAATGTTTTGTAGTATAGAATAGCACATGACTAGTGTACAAATTGTTTTTGAATTCAGAAATGTTTTGAATCTTTTTCTGTTTCCTGTGCGTATGTGTGCGCGTGCATTTGTATGTGCACATGTGCACGTGTTTGTATGTCTGTGTGTGTGTGTGTGTGGGTGTGGCTGTGTGTGTTTATACATGTGTGTGTTTGTAAGTTTTTTATGTGTGCTTGTAAGTGGGTGTACGTTTGTATATATGTGTTTTTATGGAGGTGTTTGTAAATGTACTTATGTGAGTGTGCATTGTGTGTGTGTACTTGTATTTGTGTGTGTGCGTGTGTGAGTGTTTGTATGTGTGTGTGCTTTGTTATGTCTGTGTGTGTTGTTTTATATATTTTTTTTCTTGATTTTATTGTCGCTAGGACCACCAGTATCAGATGATAAACAAACGGACACAAACTCTCTCTCTTTCTCTCACTCGCTCTGTGCGTGTGTGTGTTTTGTTGTATGTGTGTGTTGTTTTATACATTTGGTTTTCTTGTGGCTAGGGCCACCAGTATGTCTCTGTTTGTTTTTCTCAGATGTGTACTTCTGTCGTCCATCAACAAAAGTGAAGTAGCCTTTTTATCAAGCCACTTAAAACAATAATGCCGATTGAATCATCCCAGTCATCCATGTTAGTAAAGTAACTACCACTATACAAACACAAATAATGACTGAGAGTCATGTTTACAAGTAACTGTAGCATGTTACATTTAGTTTGGTCATTTAGGACCATGGTCATTGTTTTCCACTGTGGTACAGGGGATGGTAGTGCTTATTCGAAGCAGTGGTGGCACATTATAAATTATTATTTATGTAATTAGAAATTTTAGTTATTTACCATTTAACTAGTAAAGCAAATAGTGTTGACAGTACTAAAATTGTAGTAGAAAAAACTAAAGTGGTGAATATGTAGGGCATGTATGCATTTAAAAATTCAAGGTTCTAAACTCAATTTGATCATGCAGTGGTAGACAGCATTGGTCACAGCAGACAGGTATTCTTTTACCTTCTGAATAAGATTTGAAAATGGTTCTTCAGCCGTATCCCAGAATTCACACATTGACGATGCAGTGCCATTTTCCACTGAAAATAATTATAAAAATGCCCAGCTCAGATCTACACTTCTCACCGAAACCTGGAATTGAGTCGATTGGGAGCGATGCCATGTTGGATTTGCACACTTTGTTGAAAAGCCTTAAAAAATTTGAGTGCTGGTTGACTCAATCATGGCCTGCTTTCAGTAGATAAGGGTCATAATATCTTGTTCCTTTGCGACTGTATCTGAATAATTCAATGCATCGTGGCTTATTGATTCGTCTATTCCATGTATCCGCTGAACCAGTGCCTGGTACTAATTTGTAAGCTGTTCAGTTTTATTGTTTATTGTAGGATTCTGACCTCATTATTACTTTTATTTTTTATAACCACCTGATGATGTCAACCTGATGATAGGGCAGGGCGGGGCGTGGGGGGGGGGGGAGGCTGGCGGGTGTTGGCGCAAGGTATTGCGTGATATGCATTCAAACGACAAAGCGCCTCTCGTCACATTAATACCGCTAATTCAATTAACCAGAGAAATGAGCTGTTTCAACTCGTCGCTACACAAAACACCACACAAAAGATTTCTTGTCAGTCATTTTGGTGTCACCCCCCACTGATGGTGTCACCCGGTGCAGTACGCACCCCCCACACCCCCCTAGTGACGACTCTGGCTGGGTCAATGTTTAAAATCTTTCTAGACAGTGGCCCTGAGTTTAGGGGAAATTACATGTTTCAAAATGTCCTCCGTAGTGCCAAAACATGGGCACAGCAAGAGAAATACATTGAATCTTAATGTCTTCATATGCTTTCCATTTACAACTGCCATTGTCAGACACATCTGCAGTCACATTATTTAATCTACGTAAAAAGCTTAAATTATTTTTTGATGCCACTGAGCAGTAATTCACAGCAGGAAGGTACAATGAATCAGCAAGGACTGTTTTCCTATCAATTGTAATGGATTTCCCTGGGAGAACAAATAATGTGTAAATCATAATTGTCTGTCTCAACTGTTGATTCTTCCACATGTCTGACATGCTGTCAGTTGTTTTGATTACTCTTGTCATTTTTTATGCAAAGCAGCCATATTCAGAACATACTTTTGTTAATGCTGTCAGTCTTATTCAATTGCTATTTTTTTTACCTGCTTGTTGAAAAATGCATGTTCATAACGTGGGATTATCCTCTTTTTCCAGTGGAATATTTGGGTTTAAAAATTAAATTCTCTGTTAAATATAGAACTACACCTAGCACCCTCTCAAGTCTGTATTTTACCCTGATTAAAGATATTTTTTCCCTTGTTTTGATCTGTGACCTTACTCATTTTTGGTTTTGTTTAATTGTTGGCCCTTTGTATGTTTTTGCATAATGCTGTTAAATTGCAAGTTGTGAAAAAATGAATCGAGCCTGTCAGTGCAATGTATCAGGCTGATACCAATCCACTCATTCACTCAGACTTTTTGCTTTTCATGTGTGCATTTGTTCTTCCTATGATTCATGTTCACTTAATGTCACTCTTTCTGTACTACGTCAAGTAATAGTTTTAATAAATGTCACAATTAGACACTCAATTGTGCAAGTAGTCACTTGACTGTACTGTTCAAGCATCGATGAAGGATAACAATCGAAATACCAGTTAAAGGGCCAGATTCACTCAGTATTTCAGTTCTGTTGCAATCACAGATACGCAGAGACACATTAACTACTGATTTACAAAGGCTGTTTCTATTTATGTCCTCATTCACAATTTTGCAGTAGGCGAGACCCATAGAAAGGGTCAGAAACAAGATGGTATACTTAGCCATCCAGATTTCAAGGCACAAAGAAATGGGTATAGAGCAATCAGGCACAAGTAGCGAGGGAACCACAAGAAAAAAGAAACTCAAATTTACAGATCAGGAAATATAGATAATGGTGAACGAGGCAGCTACAGCTTCACCTCGTATTACAGCACAGGAATAAGGCATAGGAGAGGACCAGGAGGACAACGATATGGAGTGACATTGATTAAATCTTTAGCTACAGTATAATAAAATGAACAGTAGAATATGTTTTTAAAAAAGATGGCATGATGTTAGGCGATGTACACATGAAAATCCCATCGAGGGCAAAAGACACAGGTGGTGGTCCAGCTAAGGAAAGACTATTAACACAGATAGAACAACAGGTGGAAAAATCCCTGCAAATTGTGGGGATTGAAGGAAATAGACACGGATTAACTTGTGATGGGAGGCCAAAGAGTGTCTGAAGGTAAAACTGTGTTCATAATTCATTACATACCCTACTGAACGCATACACAGAAAACTGTTTAATTGTTTAAATACAGAACTGCATTTTATAGACTGCTGACTGCAAGCTGATGACTTCAATAGAAGTCCTGCATCCTTATAAAGATTATTTAATATTATATCTGAAAATAAATTGTGAAGTGATAAGTAGAATCGTGTGACACAAATCCCATCTCCTTTCCAGAGTGTTATACATTATAGGATGCATTCGTTCATCTCCACCCCACATAGCACACAATTTGTGATTTCTGGATGTACATACAGAGCCCGACATCCTTCTCCGGCATTTTGTGTGTGAGCTACAGGCTATATCAGCGCAGACAAATTACCGCCTGCTTTCAGGAGTCATAAAATTTCTCATGCAAAGAGCGAAGTCAAAATTAACATATGCTTTAGTAAATTAGACAGAAAAGTTCATTGGCCTAATTTACATAATCTGCTCCCTGTTTTCACCCCAGGTAAACATATCCATGAACACATTCAACTATGCATCAAAAGGAAAGTTGTAGAGTGACATAATCCCAGCAAATGACATCCTAATAGCGATTTTGACCCATTGTGACCCTTGTAATGAATCCCAAGTAGATATTCCAGCCTTGGTGTGACTGCTTGTGCGTCAGAAAAGCAGTCACGATCCTTTAGTTAATCTGGCCCTAGATCCCCACTGGTCACATGATGCAGACAAACATGACTCACTGCGAAACTCCTCAGGTAAAACGTTGAGGTCATCAGTCCACCCAGGAATGAGGAATGAGCCATGATAAGAACTTACAACATAAAACTCACCAACATTAAATTCAATTTACCTACAAAAAAGAAATTCATATGTTTCTCATCATCCCACCAAATGCGGCCACCCCCACAATTATTGCCATCCTTAATAAAGTTGTAGTATATAAACAATGCAAGTATAAGCTATATTTTATATAAAAAATATGCAAATGCATATTCTTTCATAAAAACAAAATAATACTGTGGCAAACACGCCTGCCACAGGCCACCGAAGTGGCTTTCCAAGGGGCCCTCCAGCACAGAGACACAGGGAGATGATGTTCAAGCAGTCCACTTTTATTTTAAAGGGTGGCAAGATGTTACAGCCAAGGAGCAGATGTTAAAACTGTCATGACAGACGCTCCCCTTGTGTGAGTGGGGATGGCAGATTTAACCTGTGCGCACTGATTACCTCACTACGCACAGGTGCAGCCACTCCTGTTCCCCCAAATAGCCTGGCCAATTATCTAATTCTTAACCAATTATCCAATTGGCCATGTCTAATTAGCTTGACCCAGGGCAGGTGTGGCTGCTTAAACCAGCCATCCCCACACCACAAATACATTTTAATAAATAATTAATATGAATTAAACTAATTTTATTTCTCAAAAAAAAAAAAAAAATTACTTGTATCCTGAATATTCTTATATTAAATCAAACAAAATTAAATTCTCCTGTAAACCTGGGGCCAATGTTACGCCATCATTAACTCTACCAAAATGTTTTTTATTATTTTCTTTTTTTTTGTTTGGTTTTTGTCAGTCTTGATTTCACTGTGAATATATTTCATCACTGTAAAAATTAAAAACAATATCAGTTCTGCTGAATTCCTGCCTCCTGAGCCTTCCTACGACCTCCCTGGACCGTGAGGCACGTTTACCCTACGACACAGCCAATGCATAAAAACATTCAGAGAAGTTACAGAGAAACATAATACAGCCCTTATGCACAAAAAAAACCAACACCAGCCATCCTGCAAAAAAACCAAACAATCTGCACACTCCTCTTCACAAAGCACCCTCTGGACTCCTTTCCAGGATTAGACAGAAACTGATCTCCAGACTCTTCAGTTACTAAATATTTGCACATGAAAACATCGCTGCAATAACATTGGGGGATTTCTGGGACAGAGGCAAAAAAATCTTTCCAAATATTGAGAAAACTGACGCAGAAAAAAGTATCTCTATATATGGACAAATTTACACTAATCGTCAAGCAATGACAGAAAATACTGATAAAAATGACTGCGATTAAATTCAATTTAAACAGTTTACATAACATTTATTCGGCAGACGCTTTTATCCAAAGCGGCGTACAATAAGTGCATATGAAAGAACAACTACAAAACACAGGTCCGATAAGGTACAATACTCATTTTGTACAGTTATTCGTAGCCATGAACACATTAAGTCCAGTTCACACAGTGAAAATTACTCTGACCTAACCTATGGTAAATCAATCTAGAAGGCATTACAAGCTACAACATCAAGACTATGATACAAAGCACAATGAGTGCTGGATGGGGGTACCTGTGGGGCCACATAGCTCAGGAGGTAAGAGCGGTTGTCGGAGGGTTGCCAGTTCGATCCCCGCCCTGGGCGTGTCTAAGTGTCCCTGAGCAAGACACCTAACCCCTAATTGCTCCTAACGAGCTGAGTGGTACCTTGCATGGCAGCCTTTCACCGTTGGTGTGTGAATGGGTGAATGAGAGGCATCAATTGTAAAGCGCTTTGATTAAAAGCGCTATATAAATGCAGTCCATTTACCATTTACATGTAACATGAGTGGCACAGGAGGTACGTGCATATCATGAGAGAGGGGAATTTAAGTGATAGAAATGATCCGCAGAGTGGTGATAGTTGGTCCAAGTATCGTCAGAAGAGATGTATCTTCATACCACGGTGGAAAATGGGAAATGAGAGAGTGGTTAGTAGAGGGACAGGGAGTTTGTTCCACCACTGGGGAGCTAGGGTGGAGAAGCTCCGTGGTAGGGATGAACGAGAACCCTTTCCCCGGATGCCAGGGGGTGCAAGGCACCCTGCTGCCTCAGAGCGGAGTGGTCGAGCAGGGGAGCTTAAACTTACCTTTTCATTAAATTTCATTCAATCTGTTTTAATCAATTCGATTTTTTATTAGTCTCCCCTTGCGGCAAACCATTTCATAATTTATGAATGTTATGCAGGAGATACAACTGTGCTTTTTTTGTGTGTTGGCTACTTTTCTAACCTTAGAATAACAATGGTGAAAAAATATGCGACTGCCACATGTCTGGGGTTCGAATGACCACACTGAAATCAGCATGTGACAGAGTGGGTGGAAAAATTGTTGTCAATCATCGTTAAGTGACAAATAACCGATCAACTCGGATGGCTGGGGTGGTGAGAAAACACCTCTGGAAAAACTGGTGACACAAGTGATAGGCTTTTCAAGTTTGTGACCTGCATTCAGTAGCCCTAGTGGCTGTGGAAACATTTTCACTTGTGGGACTTGTGGGAAACTGAGTCAGAAACACAAGATTGTGCATGATGACTTGCTCATTCTGGCAATCATGTCTATGGTTGCTAAGCAACATTCATCTTGAGAATGTTGTTGACATTTCTAGCAGGGGCAGGGTGTGTTGACTGAGCCCATATGAGGGAACAGGAAGTACATGCAAGATGATGACATAGCGGACAATCCAACAGCAAATTTGCTGCTGTTTATTTTATTTGTTTCTAATTTTTATATTAATAAAATAAAAGGTTTTTAAAACAATGAAGTGGCATTGATAATGTGCAATTTTCTGACTCGCATGTAAAATAAATTATGCAAGGAAACAGGAGGGGATGGGGGAGGACAACCGTGTACGTTGTCCGGGGCCCTAGAGGGAGGGGGGGGCGTGTGTGAACTTGCGGTAAATATTATTGACCTGGGCCCGGGAAGAAAATAATAATATAATTTTAACCTGGAATTTCACCCGTTTCACTCTTGTTATTAAGAACAGAGGGGGGGCTACCCCGTTCCATGCATGGCTTCCTACACAGCCATGTTATTTACTCCCCAAGGAGCCCTGAGACACAGTCACACGCCACTGCTCTGAAGGATAAACACGTTTATGAAATGAATTTTTAACTGCATTAAACAGTGTCTGGCATTGATAGAGCATCTGTGGGCATGAGCAACGGTGACTCATGCGTCCAGTTCCCTCTCCCAGGATGAGTTGATGTTACCGGGGCGATATGTGCTGTCACTCCAGACAGCTAGGTTCTATCACAGCCTTACGCAACAGCGATACAAGACGTGTGCAATTTCGCATATTTACGTGTGTGGCGTTCGATCCGTGGAGAGTTGGAGTAATCTCTGCAATGCCAACAGCCCAAGTGCTTAACGATGTGTTCCTCTCCACAGTGACAGTGGGGGAAAATAAAGAGTCTGAAAATAGAACAGAGCCTGAAAGAGGACACAATCAAACTCAATGTCACCACACTACACAGTCAGACACACACCAGCACAGCCAGGGGGAGAACCAGCACAGGCAGGAGGAGAACCAGCACAGCCAGGGACAGAACCAGCACACCCTGGGTGAGAACCAGCACAGGCAGGGGCAGAACCAGCACACCCTGGGTGAGAACCAGAACAGCCGGGGTGAGAACCAGAACAGCCTGTGGTAGAACCAGCACAGGCAGGCACACAGCCTGCAGCACAGCCAGCCTGAGGCCCAGCACCGCCAGGGAGAGAGCACAGGAGTGCTAACAAGGACCCGTACAACTGCCACTGAGAGACCCTCCATCATCCCATGCATACTCACTCCAGAGCCTTCACACCCTGCTCCAAATCTAAACATCCCTACCCCCTGCCAGCACTGAGCCGCCAAAAACAGCCATCCTCATTGAGTCAAATGGGAAATTCACATACCCAAGAAACAGACATGCAAAATTCTGGTGTCCAACAACAGGAAGAGCAATGTAGCTCCTGTCCAAGTCAACCCTACTGGACCCCCATAGCCAACATTGTGATTTCAACCTTAATACCAAGAGCGGATATGCCACAAAACATTATCAACAATATAAATAAGAAAATTGTGCTAACGTCCACAATGTATGTCTAGCACATTAACACACTGGCATCTATATGACCATGTGCACCTGAACCAGAAGGGTGTTAGGATCTTTGCAAGAACTCTCAAAGATACCACCCTCAGCCAAGACCCCTCCACCAACTATCAGAGGCAGGAGGAGTTCCACCCAGCACCACAGAAACAACTAGCGGAGCTCAACCCAACAGAGTCCCGTCCCGCAGAACCCACCTCAGCGGAGCCCAGCCCAACAAAACCCCACCCTGTGCAACACAACCTGGCAGGGCACAGCCCAACAGAGCCCCACCTTGTGTAACCCAACCTGGCGAAGCCCAGCACAACAGAGACCCACCTTGTGCAACCCAACCTGACGAAGCCCAGCCCAACAGAGCCCCACCTTGTGCAACCCAACCTGGCGAAGCCCAGCACAACAGAGCCCCACCTTGTGCAACCCAACCCAGCAGAGGCCAGCAACAACCTCCACTACAGCAGAGCTATTGCTGCAACACCAAGGACCCTGGCCAGCTCTGAGACGGGAGAAATAGGGCAACTCCTCAACATAATCAGCAGAATGATTGGCTAAGTATAAATTATATGTATAATAAAGGATCTACAATCATTTTTAATTATTGATCAAAGTTATGGTTTTTCATTATACCCTATTCTATGCAACCATTTATCATTTATGTAATGAGATCATTAGCTGAAGGAAAATTTAGGGTTTGTGTTCTTCAATGTTTGGGCTGAAGAGCACAAATCCAGATTTTATCAGTAGCATAAAAGATATAGATATTTTAATCCTCCAGGAGACATGGTGCAGTAAAGATTTATTTACTGTCCCTCAGGCTGCAGATAGATAATATTGCCATCCCTCAAGCACAGCAATGTCCAGCATGGCAGAGCTACTGGGGACATTATAATATTGTACAATATTGCAGGCTCAATTAAAACAATCAAAGCAGCAGACTTGCATATCTGGCTAAAAATAAGAAATGTCACATCCCACCCGATCTGATCTATTCCTGTGTGCAGCATATATTCCACCCTCTGAATCCCCTTATTACTCAGAGAACGTGTTCCTAAATCTCCACACGGAAATCTGAAACTTCCAGGCCCAGGGGAAGGTATTGCTATGTGGAGATTTTATCTCCAGGACAGGTAAACAACCTTCAACAGCACCCAGGGAAAGTGTCATATATTCGGAACAACTAAACCATATCACCCAATAAATGTATCCTTGCGAAACAATTATGACTGAGTAGTTAAACCTTCAAAACTAGGTGTAAATCTGGCCATGAATTACTTAAATAATAGTAGCTACAAAAAGTAAAAAAATATACATTTGAAAAATTATAATAAGAAATGTAATGAAAAATGGTTTGATGAGGCCTGAAAAAATGATTATAAAAAAGCTGAGAACTCTAATAAACCAAAAACAGAAAACTCCTGAAAACCAAGATTTACGCCTAAGATACTGTGAAACACGCAAGCAATATAAACAAACAATTAAAAATAAAAGACTGGAACACATCAACACAAAGCTAAACTAAATTGAAGAGTCAATAAACCAAATCCACTTCTGGGAAACAGAAAAAACTAAATTCAGCAAAAACGAAGAATTATCCACACAAAATGGAAATACTTCTAAAAAATATTTTGAAAAACTTTTCCAAAGAATTACACCCAAAGAACAGAATCGACCCAATTTGATTTGTGAAAGACCTTAACAATTAAAATCATGTATTAAAGACAACCAAAACCCCCTATAACTACTGAGGAGCTGCAAGACAAACTCAGAGAACTCAAATCAGGCAAAGACAATGGGCCTGACAGCATCAGTGCTGAGATGATAAAACACAGCAGCTCTGAAATGAAGAGTGCCCTACTGAAACTCTTTAAAAAGCTGGATAGATCTGGGTATACAATATACGATAGTGAAGACAAATTTGACCCTAACAATTACCGAGGCATTGATGTAGACAGTCACCTGGGGAAGGTTTTCTGCAGTATTTTAAATGCCTGGATAATTGCCTACCTTAACAAACACAGCGTCTTCAGTAAAAGTCCGATTTGCTTTCTTCCAAAACAGCGTACATCACATTTACACCCTGCACACCCCAATAAATAAACAAGTCCACCCAACTAAGAGTAAAAATGCATGCTTTATAGATTTTTATAAAGCATTGCATGAAATTGGCATAAAGGACTATTAAAATTAAAAAAAAACTTCTTCCAAGTGTTGTAGGGGGTAAAATACATGACATCATAAAATGTATGTACTCAGAAAAAAATACAGCATACAAATCGGAAACAAAAGAACTGAATTTTTCTCTCAAGAGCGTGGAGTGAGACAGGGCGGCAGTCTAAGTCCAACATTCTTTAACATCTATATAAATGAATTGGCCATCATGTTGGAGCAGACTGCAGCCCCTGGCCTCACTCTTCATGACAATGAAGTCAAATTCCTACTCTGTGCAGATGATCTCATCCTGCCGTCCCCCCACAGAACAAGGGCTTCAGCGGAACCTGGATCTGCTGGAGCAGCACTGCCAGACCTGGGCCCTGACAGAGAACATGAATAAGACCATGACAGATTCATGATATCTCAGGCAAATATGTTCCAGCTTACTTTAGGCATACCACTAATTCTCCTCACTGCACCTGGGTCTGATAATCAGTGCTTCAGGGAGGTTTGAGCCTTTTTACACCATACAGAAGAGGCTCTGTAATTTAAACCCTCCCATTAAAATTTGGATTAAAATATTTTACAGTGTAATTACACCAATTGCTCTTTATGGTAGTGAAGTGGAGGGTCCCATTACCAACCCGGATTACACCAATTGGGAAAAACACCCTACAGAATCCCTGCATATGTAATTTTGCAAAAACATTTTTTTTAATTACTAAGAAAAACTCTGAACAATCCAAACAGACAGAGAGAGAGAGAGAGAGAGAGAGAGAGAGAGAGAGAAAACCTATGCTGTAATATAAACTGGTGAAAATCAGAAATTATCATATCTCCCAGTGTCCAGCTCTTCTGTTTGTCCCAGGGGTGTCACATGGTGTGTGATAAGGACAAATAAGAGTTCTGTCCCTGCTCTTTTCCACTGCTATACAAGTGACAATCAGCTGTATTTATCAATCAAGCTGGGAGACTTCAAAAGATTGACTGCACTGCATAACTTTATTGCTCTTAATCAAAGTCATACGACCTCCTCAAACTTAACTCTGGGACAGTTTCGCTTTCGGGATACAACAGCAAATGCATCACCTTCATTTAAATCTTGCTATCTAACACTGAATGTTAAATATTATGTTAGGAAGTGCTGTTAGGATTCTTGGTGTTAGCATTCAATTTAAATGTTGCCAAAGAGAAAGGTGTCTCTGTAATTCTCTTCTCTCAGTTATCATTGGTGACCACAAACAGCCTTATCTGATCACATTCAAATCACTGTGTTCATAAAGAGAACACAGCAGTCCAACACACGTACACAGCCCAGTAAGCTGTACATCCTCAGTCCTTCCTACAAGATGGGCTCCGAGCAGCCCACAATTGTACAAAGAGGCAATTGGCAATGATGAACAGTGCCTTAACAGATACCAGACCGTGGGACCCATCTTCACACTAGTACAGAGCCTTAACAGATACCAGGCTGTGGGACCCATCCTCACACTAGTACAGAGCCACCCAGCACTCAAGTGCACCATTGCACTCAAGTTTAAACCATAATGGAATAGAAGGCACAGTTCACTCATGTCCGGGTTGCCTGGGTGGCAGTGTAGTATAACGGCTTCTGACCTGACGTTTCTGCTATAGGTCCAGTTCCCAGGCGGCGCAAGGTTCTTCCCTTTGTAAATATCCAGCAGCATAACTGAATTAAAGAATTTAAGCTGTGTTGCTCACTCTGGACAACAGTCTCGACTAAATGCATTACATTTTAAGGCATTTTAATTTAATGGCATTGTTCTGCCAGTTCTGGATGTTAGTGAACTGCTGGTCTCTCTCTCTCAGGTAATTGTTGAATGGCCATTAATCTCAGAGAAAATCCACCAGCCCTTACTTTTAAAGACTATGGGTAACACATGTTGCATGTTAATAGCTTCATACTTTTCTTTCATTTTCTGCTTTGTATCTTATTCCACCTTGCTCACATTATTTGCAGGGATATTCATTTGTTTTAACTCACGAACATGTTATTCATTTGTTTTAGATTTGTTTCGCATGGGTTGTAAATAATACAAGGAATTTTAAGTGAGGCTTGGATCTGCGTGCCGGTAAAAGACGTTTTTTTTGGAATGTGTTTTCCTCCGTGTGCCGAGTTATGTGCTCGCGGACACGTGAGCGATGTGTTCTTGTCACGGGAGGGACGCGTGGAACGCGGGCGCCGTGATGCGGTTTTTTACGATCGTCCATTAATACCGAGCGGGTTATAATTAGCGTCTCGTTTTCGTTTTCACTTATTTTGTCTGTACAAGGAGACGGCTTCAGGGATTCCGGCAGTCGTAGCATTCCGGCTTGGCATTCCTCGCGCTCTGAGAATTCCGGAATGGCTTTCGTCAGGCGGCCACGAAGTAAATAGCGGCGACGGCTCGCGCAGACAGAGACTATTTTTTACGGGAAGCCCTTTTTGCGGAGATGGGTTCTGTCAGATCTGGGGTCGCTCTCCGCTTCTGGAATGTGGCTGCAGAGAACCTAATGATGCAGGGATGGAATGTGTGCAGATCGTAATGGGAAGGCTGCACGGTGCTGCTCAGTGCTTTGCAGCCTTGCTGATGGCTGTTGGCGGAGAGCATCGGCACAGTCTATGCCTTATGGCCCACCTGTCCGGTTCTCAGTCTCTTTCCAGACTGTGTCCACACAGCGTAATCAATTAGAAGGGTGAAAAGGCCAGAGATTGAATTGATTCAATGAAAAATAGACAGGAACATTGCTTCATACATTATTTTACTTAATACATTTTTTATGTCTTAGAAATAAAGAGTTTTTTCTCTGATAGTGAACATAGGAAGGAGCACATTTTGAATTGTTACGAGAGTTTTTATATATTGAGATGAGATGAAAATGTGTTGTGCATACCAGAGGACAGGTAGCAGACTATTGATGCCACTGTGGGCTTGTTTGTTTTTAAAAAAAATGCTTTGTCAGTTATTGTAAGTTGATCAATAAACACCCACTTGTTTCAGTGTGAAGGTCACCCCTTATTCTTTCTATGGCCATTATTCAGGGCTACAAACAGTGAATATGCTTTCATTTTAATGAAAATTTCTTTATCATTCTCTTTTTCTAAAAATGACAGTAACCCCTGGACTCTAAGGCATCTCAAATTCAAGACCTGGAGGACTTCAGTGTCTGCAGGTAAATGTGGTTTCATCTCAATCACCAGCTCATTACGGCTTTGAGAACAGAGTATGTGGATTCTTCAGCTCGATACATGAATCACTCTTGCTGAAACACACCAAGAACCATTAAGGCCTTGAGAACAAGATGTGTAGATTCACTAGCCAATCAATGACTTCAATGAATGTCTAGGAGGTAAATGAGCTGGATTCCAGAGTTCTCCAAACTCAACCATTCTGAAAACACCCTTTTGAATCTGAATTATTTATTAGCAGGAATAGTTTCTAACTGTGCTGTACACTACATTTCTGAATAGGTTACCCTCATCTTGTTGCTAAAAATCTTTAAAAAGCCAATAATCAAACCAGTAGTAATTGGGATCCCATTAGGACATTCATTTTTTCCTTAATTTGTCTTTCGAAACGATACATCCTGTTCGATACCTCTTTCGATGCTTTTGCCGATCGTTTTAATTCTGGGCTTTTTTTTTCATGAAACTCATCTGAATTTCATTTTTGTATTCTTTATCAGTGGTGCCAGGTCAACCCCCTTTGAAAATTAATATATCAAATTTCTTTATATGGATATCATGACTGGTTTTTGTTAACTCTGTTCGGCCAACCGGTCAGTCCGTGTCTCTGAGGTTTGGATCTGTGAAGAATCTGAGGAAGGGGGAAACACAATGGGACACGGCAATTTAATTCAGTGTGAAATTAAAAAAAAAAAAAAAAAAGAAGAAGCCACCCAGCGTGTATCAGCTACCCTCAGATCAAATGCCCTCTCAGAAAGCTATATTTAGCCACTGAAGCACCTATTCCCCGGGTGCTGTGATTCTCTCTCTCACTCTTTCTCCTTGTCTGTCTTTCACCCTCCCTTCCCTCGTTCTCCCTCTCTTTCTCCCTGTGATCACGGGGAACCATCACCCAGGGCGTCGAAATTCAAGCACCTTAAATGGAACACCTTCCCTCACAGCTAAAACCGAGGTCTCTGCTTGCTTGTTTCTCTCTCACACGCTCCTGTTTTTAAACAAAGCGTTTAACTTGTTAATGCCATTTTTGACATTAACATTTTTGAGTGCAAAATTAGATTTGCGGCCAGATGATTATACAAATGATTAGGCGAAGGGGTAGAGGTTGATAGATGCTTACTAGTCCCCAAGCCTGCAAGAATGCTTCTTCTTATATTAGGTCTGCTGTAACTGTGGTTTCAATGGTCTATATGAGAATAATCATTTGAGCCGGGGTGCTATAAATTATTGTAATGCTCGGGTTCTTGGGTTCAATTCTGCATAAAAACCCTAATAACAACAAGCTTCCTGAATACAGACAATTTCAAACTCAAAACAACACATTTAAAAATGTTTTAAAATTTTAAAGTGAATTAATTGCGCAAGTATGAGAAGATGGTAAATGCTACATTTCTAATACCCAATGCTACATGGCTGCTACAGATATCATCATCACCTGCTTCTCTTTTCCTTCTTATGTATTGTCGAAAGATCATATTTTAATCTTTTTACTTCAAAACGCATGTGTGCCTGTTGAATGCATATTGGCAGGGCTCATTTTATTTCCGCATTTGTATGCTAGAATTAAAAATCAACCGCTCCCAAGAGGATGATTCATTTACTGGCATTTAAGAGAAAAGCACACTTGACCTATATTCTTCTTCCACCCACACGTGGCCATCTTGACATGTGTGGTGACGCAATGGTAGAACGTCTGCTTTTGTGACACGAATGAATCGACTACTTCCTGTATCTCTTTGTCTAGAGAGCTGTTCGTAACTCCGTGGAAACAAGGTCCGCCCCCTCGATCGCCATTCAGTTAAAACCTGGACATTTGCTCAAAGACCGGTTCAGAATATTTTATCCCAGTGTAGGATGCCCAATCATATTCACCAGCCTCACTCACTCGCCACCCCCAACCTAACTCAGGAGAGGGCAGACAATCACGCGCGCATCTCTGAAGTGTTTGGTGTGAGCCACTGCTTCTTAAAACGCTGCAGTCTACGAGTACGGCTCGCACAGACACTAGCTGCAGAAAGACACTTCATGTGGAGGTTAACGGTTGGATGTCAGTGCACCGGGTCAGCCAGTGAGGGCTGCTAGCATGCTGTGATTAGCCAGCCAACTGAAAAGCCCTCTCTCCTTGGCTGAAAATCCCCCTCTCTCTCTCTCTCTCTCTCCCTCTCTCTCTCTCTCTCTGTGTAAATCCCTCTCCCTGGGTGAAAATCCCTCTCTCTCAGGGTGAAAAGGCCTCTCTCTCAGGGTGAAAAGGCCTCTCTCTCAGGGTGAAAAGGCCTCTCTCTCAGGGTGAAAAGGCCTCTCTCTCAGGGTGAAAAGGCCGTTCTCCCTGGGTGAAAAGGCCTCTCTCTCAGGGTGAAAATCCCTCTCTCCCTGGGTGAAAAGGCCTCTCTCCCTGGGTGAAAAGGCCTCTCTCCCTGGGTGAAAAGGCCTCTCTCTCAGGGTGAAAATCCCTCTCTCCCTGGGTGAAAAGCCGTCCCACAGCCCCATAACCGTGCTCTCAGGCTGTCTGGGCGATGCAGGCTGTTATTGACCCGCTCGGTGGATGGAGGTGACAGCGCAGGATGACGGACGGCTTGCCGACTGAGGATCAAATGAAAGGGCTCCATGACTCATACGCTTATGATTACAGTCCACAGGCGAGCTGACCCTCGACCGCTCTCACCTCCGCCGTTTCTCATGTCCTTCACCCTTAGGCAAAATTAATAATTAGTTTCTTCACTGCCAGTGGCATAGCCCCTATGTTATAAATCTGTCCCCTTTTGCTTGGATATCCCGCACCCTGCAGCTAGATGAGTGAGGCCGATCTCCAGCATCCCATTTCTGCTGGGCCAATCGTCTATTAATCTCTTTTACTTGCACTTTATTGTTCCATATTATCTCAGGACATTACACAGCTCTCATCATTTCATATGAGCAATTAATGATATGCCCTTTAGGCGAAGAGTAAGATATCACTGAAACAATAGTGCATAATATAAAGAATATGAATAATTTGAATAAGTTGATGGAAAAAAGGGGGGAAAAAACCCTGCTTTATAAATGAGCCTCAGTGAGTCTGGTCTTCCATTATGTCAAACACTTTCTCCAGTGAATCTATCCCAGGGATAGATTTCGTCAGCAAAATGTATTACTGAATTACTAGTAAATACCAAGGCTGTGTTTAAAGAGCATCTTTTAGGTTGGCATACCCAGTGATTTAATATGTGGGGAAATGATGCGGCAATGGGATTTTAAAGTTAAAAATAAAAAAAATACACTTAGAATTACATCTGTGCCTACTTGTGTAACGCGATCACCCACTCCCACCTCAAATCTGGGAAAACCAACGTGATGTAGCATCGGGGAGTCGGAACTGAGCGAGAGCTACGATCGATGGCAAAGTAAGCAACATTAACAGGAAGATGAATCCCCATACTTGTGATGGGCCACAGCCTTATAAGTCCAAGCCTGCAAGGTGCCCAAGGGACCGGGGGCAGGGAAGGATGACTGACAGGGCACGCTGGTTGCAGTTGAAGTGTGAGGAGAGCCTATGGCGAACTAGACCTGTGAGTGACTAGTGAGAGCTACTTTACAATAACAATGTTTCTTCTACTTTACATTTTTTGCTAAGTTGGTTTGCTGTGTTTGATGTGATTTGATTGATTCTGACTTGTATTCTATGTTTACAATGTTATGATACTAAAACGCATCTGATACAAGCACAATTGAACACAAAATGTGAGGAAATGTACAGCGATAGGAATATTCTCTCTTGAGCCTGTGAGTCCTTTTCCCCGTCATGTTAAAAGAAATTAAACGCAACTCAAATAAAGAACCGCGCTCTCTCAGTGTTTGATCCCAGCCTCAGCCCCGAACTGTGGAGAGCAGCACACCTTTAAGCACCTGGGCTGATTAGCTAACGCAGCCCAGGTGTGTGTGCTCTCTCCACCAGCCAGCACAGCCGAGACCAATCTGGTTCTCCGC
Organism: Anguilla rostrata; assembly: GCF_018555375.3. Taxonomy (NCBI): domain Eukaryota; kingdom Metazoa; phylum Chordata; class Actinopteri; order Anguilliformes; family Anguillidae; genus Anguilla; species Anguilla rostrata. The sequence continues at coordinate 6,415,313 of NC_057945.1, forward strand.
TGGACTGGATGCCACAGATATGTAGCCAACATTAGTTGGTTTATCCAGCTGAAGCCCCAGAGGAGTTTAGTTATTTAATTTAATTTATTTTCCTATTTATATATCTTACAAATAAGACTAATTTCATTACTACAATCTGTTCATAATGCCTTGGCATTTAACCCACCACCCACTAACATCAAAAGTCGGCAGTTTTTTCTGCCAAAATAATATTACGCTATACATAAATGTTTCCCATGGTGATTGCAAATGGGTTTGATATCCTCAATGCATGTTTTGAAAGTGAAGTGATGAAGAATGAAAATGAGTTTGTGAGCAGTCTTGCCATCAAGACCTTTATCCCTGATGTGCAATATGCTATATTTTACTGGGGCTTCTGTGTCCCTGTCTCGAATGGCCCTATCAGCAGTTGTGGTAACACAGCGCTGTTAGTGCTCTACGGGCATTTGGCCATAGCATTGCATCACCGGTGTTTTTTTATTTTTTACCTTGAATGCAGCCTAGGTCTCTGATTGGCTGCTGGCAGTTAGCTCTGCTCTGCTGACGCCAGCACATCCAAATGAGCCGGATGCAGCACGGGCACTGCTGGCTCGCAATTTATACCTCAGAAATGAATCAGTGCATCCGAGCCAGATGATTTGATTGATTTGTTAAAAAATGCTACGACTAAGCAATATGCTGATTTCCTAGTGGGCCTTTTATTTATAGTCCCCAAAGCATGTATATTTGATATATATATAATTTCCAGTACTACTACTACTACTACTACTACTAATAATAGTACAGCATATTTATTATGAACCTTTCAAGGACCCAAGGACACAGCACGAGATTTTTAAATATGAGAGCACAGAGATGAAGGTAAGACTGGGATTTATACGAGGAAAAATGGCAGAGACACACCAAATAGGAAACAAGAGCGAGACAGGTTTAAACAAGGCCCCAACTCAGTGAGAGTGAAACGGGTTAAAACAGGGACCCAACTCTGCAGGAATTGAGAGAGAGATGGGTTAAAACAGGGCCTGAACTCTCCAGGAAGTGAGAGAGAGACAGGTTAAAACAGGACCCCAACTCAACAGGAAGTGAAAGAGTGTCAGCAAGAGGTGAGAGAGATGGGTTAAAACAGGGCCTGATTCAGCAGGAAGTGAGAGTGAGATGGGTTAAAACAGGACCTGATTCAACAGGAAGTGAGAGGGAGACTGTTAAAACAGGACCTGATTCAGCAGGAAGTGAGAGGGAGACGGGTTAGAACAGGGCCTGATTCAGCAGGAAGTGAGAGGGAGACAGGTTAAAACAGGGCCTGAGTCAGCAGGAAGTGAGAGGGAGACAGTTAAAACAGGACCTGATTCAGCAGGAAGTGAGAGGGAGACTGTTAAAACAGGGCTTGATTCAGCAGGAAGTGAGAGGGAGATGGGGTAAAACAGGGCCTGATTCAGCAGGAAGTGAGAGAGAAAGACGGGTTAAAACAGGGCCTGATTCAGCAGGAAGTGAGAGGAAGACAGATTAAAACAGGGCCTGATTCAGCAGGAAGTGAGAAGGGAGACGGTTAGAACAGGGCTGATTCAGCAGGAAGTGAGAGGGAGATGGGTCAAAACAGGGCCTGATTCAGCAGGAAGTGAGAGGGAGACGGGTTAAAACAGGGCCTGATTCAGCAGGAAGTGAGAGGGAGACGGGTTAAAACAGGGCCTGATTCAGCAGGAAGTGAGAGGGAGACGGGTTAAAACAGGGCCTGATTCAGCAGGAAGTGAGAGGGAGATGGGTTAAAACAGGGCCTGATTCAGCAGGAAGTGAGAGGGAGATGGGTTAAAACAGGACCTGATTCAGCAGGAAAGGAGAGGGAGATGGGCTAAAACAGGGCCTGATTCAGCAGAAGTGAAGGAATGTTAAACAGGCGATCCAGAAAGAAGGATGGCTAAACAGGGCCTAGTCAGCGGGTGAGTTTTAGGCGTTGTGTTATAAATTGTGACGTGAGGTGGGTGTGAGCTTCAGCCAGGACGCTGAGCTCTCAAAGTGTGTGGGGGCAGTTACGGCGAAGGGGCAGCGATGTTATAAAAACATTCCCGACATAACGACAGCACAATTTAATCACTCACTGCACCACTGAAAGAGCTGCAAGCACAGGCCTGGCTGGCTCCGGAAGGAAATGCATAATGAAATTAGTTAAATTATCAGATTCAGAAAAAATAAATCAAGCTGCCCACCACTAACACTGAATAATACAGTCAATTTCCTAATGAGGTTACTGCGCAGTGACATCATTCTCTCAGAAAAGTTTTTAATCAGTCTATTAGTGCTAATTAGTCTAAATATGTTATTTAGAAAATAACCCCCAAGATGAATTCTATCCCTTTAAATGTTCTGCCCTCAGGAAATGTATGTTGTCATCACAATGACAGGAGTCCACAGAATGTTTTTAGGGCTATGGCTATAATTGCTTGTTTTTTGTGGTGTGTCTAAGACATTTTAAAGCAGAGCATTAGCTGGATTTCCCTCCATAGAATTTTTAGAAGCATTTTTGATGAGTGGATCAAATCTGAAAAAATAATGCTGTGGCAAGCAGTCATTGTCTGGTCAAATGACATTTATGAATAAGAAAATGATTGAATAATTCATATTTTTAGGACAAACTGCCCCTTACATCTGTGATCATTACTCTACTAGCACAAAACTGTGAACATTAAGACACCAACAGAACTCTGTGATTATTAATATGTCAACATAAAACTGGGCAATCATTAATATGCTAACATAAAGGATGGATGCTTTTGTGGGAAACTGGCACACAATCTGCGCTGAAGGAAATCATTTAATCCCATTTTCGGCTTCCAGGAAAGGACATGTTTCTTGGACTCCCCAGACGCAGTGCAACAACATTATCTCCGTGGAAACAGCCATGTGCCCGCGATGTGATTATCGCCCCCGGCTACCGTTAATCCCAGTGCAGCCAGGAGACTAAAACACGAATGCAGTCAGATTACGAATATTAAAAATGATATAAAAAATAGCACAGGATTAAATACGTGTGTGATTTAATCACAGTTGTTGAAACGAGTAGCTGTTACATACAGTGTATTATGGCAAGAATATGCAGGGAAAAACCAATTGTCTCAAAGAGAGATGTCTGACCGAAGGCCAGCACGACTGTTGAGTATTCAGCTATCACAACTGGGGTACAGAGCACTGCTGGTAGTATTTATTTTTATTTTAACCTTTATTTAACCAGGAATACCCAATTGAGATCAAATGGGCTATTTAATAGTTTGGAGTCTACTAAAGTAATCCAAGATTTAAATAAAATTCAGAAGTGGTCCAAAGGGTGAGACCAGCTGGGGTAAGAAGCAGACTGTTCTAATGTCCTAACACGTAAAACATTTAAAGAAAGAACAGGAACAAATTCTCAGACTGATATCAGAACGAGCGTGGACAGAAAACGTCTAGACTCCACAGACCCTCGTATTCACCATTAATTAGCAATCAAAAAAAATTGTATAGTGCAGGCAGAGACAAAAAAGCTTAGGGAAAATATTGATTCGCAGTATTGATTTCACAGGACTAATAAAAGGCAGAGGAATAGGATGCACATTAAATGCGAGGTTACTGGGAACAGCATACACGCCTCGTTGAGGCTGGTGTGGTTTCCTCAGTTCCCTCTAGGTGCGCTGTCCTATTGTCATCTACCCGATCAGAGCTTTTGAAGGGATAATTAACTTTATGTGGTGTTTCGGTATTATTTCAGTTCAGTGCATGTCTTCAGATGGCTTAGATCAGGGCTGGCCAACCCTTGTTCCTGGAGATCTACAGTCCTTTAGGTTTTCACTCCAAAAAAGCATGCCCTCATTCAACAGAGAGAGAACTACACTCTCAGAAATAAAGGTACACAAGGGTACACATTCTGTACAAGTACAAAACTGTACCTCTAAGGGTACTGAATGATACCTTTTTTCTGGTAAAGGTACAGTTCTGAAACTTCAAGGGGTACTGCCACAGTGACAAGTGATTGTACCTTTCTAGGTATTGAATGGTACCTTTTTTCCTGAGACTGTAGCTGCTAATTATTAGAATCGGGTGTGCCAAATTAGGGTTGAATTTAAAACCTAGAGGATGAGAAATAGGAATAGGACTGGGCAGCCTTAGCTTAGACAGTGTATCGGTGTGATTAAGGATATTTGAGATATGTGAGAGGTTTGCCATTTAAAGCAAGAATTGGCTGTCCATATGAACACGCTTATATTGTAGCATTTATTCTCAATTCTAAACACAAATTTCAGTTTTTATGTTGTGCTGCTCTAGTAGAATACATATGCACCACCCCTGGAGACATGATATAAAAGCTTCTTTGGTTAGTTGAAGTGTATTTTCTCATTTTAAACCATAAACCCCTGTTGTAAAACTGGCAACTAGTCAGAAACATCTGTAAATATATTTTAAAAGAATTCCTTTATGGCACACAAAAACTGTCGAGGCCAATTGAAAATATACAGCTGAAATAATAAGATCCCAGATAGTGAGCTGTAGCGAGTCTATCAGTGAGATCCCTAAGGATAGGGCAAATGTAGTCAGTACTCCAGAACTGAGTTTTATGACACTTACACCAATTTAAAAAAAAAAAGTTTTATTGTCCACACAATCGATCTATATTAGCAGTCTCTATAAATCGCACTACAGATTAATTTAGCTGTCGACGTACTGACCTTGTTGGAATCTGTGCTGATTTATAATTGAAACAAAGAACATAGACACACATAGCGTAATGAAGAGAATAGGCCATTCTGCCCTTTTAGACTTGCTACTAACAGCAGATCAGACAGTATCCAGCACAGTGAAAAGACCAGTTGTGAAGACCCCCAGGGTCTCTGCCTGAAACACATGGCCTGGCACGTGTAGCACCCTTGTAAAGCATTTGTGGAAAAGTACCACATCTGCTTTCTGACTGATTCTGTGAGGACATGTAATTGTGAGGGGGACCTAACTGTGTTATTAGGGAATGATATGGTCACTGGCAGCTGGACTCAGTGCAATGGAGGATGACACACACAGACACACGCACACGCACACACTCTCTCGCTTCTTCTCTCTTGCTCTCTCTCTTACACACACACACACACACACACAAACACTCAATCTTTCTCTCTCTCTTTCTCTCTCGCTCTCACACACACTCAATCTATCTCTCTCTTTCCCTCTCGCTCTCTCACACTCACAGACACAAACACACACTCTTTCTCTCTCACACACATACACACACACGCTTTCTCACACTAACACACACACACACTCTCTTTCTCTCTCTCTCTCTCTCTCACACTCACACACATGCACACATGCACACACAGTGTGTAAAGGTCAGTGAATCTGTGATACAGACTGTCTGAGACAGCAGCAGCAGAACAGGAGCTCAGTGTACCTGTCCACGCAGTGTGAGGTAACGAATGACAGCTGGTCAAGGAGTGTGGTCTTAATGAAGCCATGCAGATGACTTTTACGTGTATACCTGTGTAGATAGATCGCCCAATACACTGCAGATCCTGTGGAATGCTCATTTAAACAAACAGGAGACAATGAACCAACAAACCAAAAGATCCTGTATGAAATGTGAAGCCAGATGTGTGCGGTAATCAAACACTGATCGTTAAACATGGCAAATGACATGCACACTGAACGTCGTAGCAAAAACGTAATGTTTATGCAGTCCCCTAATTGTTCTGAACAAGTTGAGACAAATAAAGACCTGATTTAATCCGATGTTAATCATATTTCAAGAGAACCATCTGAAGAAGAGCGTGGTGCCTACTTTGATGTACCGGCCATTTGATCCAGCCGCTTGGTTGAATATGCATAATCTCTTGAGATTAATTTTGCCGTCGTCACCTTGACACAGAAAAAGGAAGGAGTGGGAGTTGCTTTTTAAAGTTTTCCTCCATTTTGTCTGCCGAGAGAGGCATCGTAGCAATGCACTCTCCGATTCTGTCACCAGTCGCTGCCAAATACGCTCAGTATCCATGACAACAGCTACAGAGCTCATTGAAGATATTTTTATTCTTGATCCAGCTTTTTTATTTATTTCTTTTGTATTTATTTATGTAAGATATTTACGCTGTGTGTCTCAATGGGCACGTGCAGAATTTCACAAAATATCATGTGTGATATCTACTTAGATTTACTTAACAAGGACTGTTGGGAACGATAGCACTAGGCGGTTTGCCTTTTGGTTAAAGGATCAGTGTTCACCATTAAAGAAATGTACTTTTTCTGTAATTTAAAATGAGCCACCTTCTTATTACACCGCAGGTATTTAATTAAAACGGCATGACAGCTACGTAACATAGTTTCAGGCCCAAATGAACAAGGCCTGGTTTTAAACTGTGAGATTTAGCTACTGGGCGATTTTAGAATTAACTACCCTTGCCAAGATATAGAAATGTTTCTACACATTATGGTATACCAAATTATATAATCATATGGAACCTTATTTTAAATAATCAAGTGCCATCTTTAGTTTCTCCCTTGATGTTTAAAATATTCCAAATGGGCTATTTTACACCCTATGGGCCACACACAGTATAATAGTAGAGCCAGTGACTATTTTGCACGCTACAGACCACACAGTACTACAGGACAGCCAGTGACTACTTTCCACTCTACAGGTCGCACAGTACTACAGGAGAGCCAGTGACTACTTTACATTCTACGGGTCGCACATAGTACTACAGGAGAGCCAGCGACTACTTTACACTCTACAGGTCACACACAGTACTACAGGAGAGCCAGTGATTACGTTACACTATACAGGTTGCACACAGTACTACAGGAGAGCCAGTGACTACTTTACACTCTACAGGTCACACACAGTACTACAGGAGATCCAGTGACTACTTTACACATTATAGGTCACACAGTACTACAGAAGACCCAATGGCTATTTTATATTCTATAGGTTCTACACAGTACTACAGGATAGTCAGTGACTATTTTACACACTACACGCCAAGTACTACAAGAGAGCTTGTGCCATGTGACTTTTCCCTTAGCTACAACCCTGGTGAGAGCAGAGCAATTCATACTGATAGTCCAAGATGGAGGCAATACACAATTTTGGACATAGAGGAGACTGTAGCTACTTCAGCTATTACAGTTTAAGGTATTGTCTTTAATGAGTATTATCTGTAATGAGTACATTGTACTTAAACTATATGGATTTGAAAATGATTAAACAAATCTAAAAAGGGAAAAAGTTACCACATAAGACAGTATGAGACAGCGCAAGTATTGAGCCTTTTATTTATACGTTTCTTTATTTATTATTTCATTTATCTATTTATTGAGTTATTTATTTATTTATTATGGCAGCTTTAGTCCTCCATACTCGAGAGCCCAACATGAATTACATTACATTATCTGCTACAATCAATCGGGTTATTACAGTCTGTTGAATTACCTGCCAACTGGCAATTTTATTAATCAAGTGATGGAAATAAAAGCCCTTTGATATCGATGATCTGGTTTAGAGGTATTCCTTTAGTCTGCATATGCCGCACCAGCTGCATATGCTTTAAAAAAAAGCTTCCCACTCAGCAATCTGCATGCTGGCTGTTGGCAGAAACCTTTCAAAACTGTAATCCATATGCTTTCAGTCAAATAAAACATATCCACACTACAAAAAAAAACACTCACCAGGTTAATTCTTATTAATGTAAATAATGATGATAGAATGGGATAACTGGCAGATTTCACCAAATAACCATGCTAAACCTAGTGAGATGCCAAAATCTCTTGGACCTGAGCAATGGACTAATAACAATTAGTCAGAATTCCACATAAAATTCTTATCATTGTTGTTATCAGCATTTAGTTGAACTGTGTAAAACCATTTTGGAAAGCAAAGTAGATCATTTTACAAAAAATTTAAGGATTAGTCATTTATTGTCAGATTTCTATAAATGTCCAAATACAACAGACACAGAATGTGTTATAAGCTGTCCTTAACAGTCCCAAATGACTGTAATAGCTCTCCAGCTCCCCTAATGGTCAATCAAGGGATTTTTTTTCTTTACTTCACTACAATGATGACCCTGATTTGGCCAGGTCAATAGTTATTAAATGAATATGTTCTACGCATAAGGTAGGTAAGTGAATACATTCAAACAAATGACAAACAAGACAGAATAGCCCATTTCAGAGCAGTGCTCCTTAGGGCAACACATTAGTTTTAACCCTGTATTTGCAAATCCTGGTCTGGTTGATGTTGGTGATTTCTGTTCTTCAGCAGTAAGGGTAGTGGTTTATGACTTTGACTGGGGGCACTATGCCATGCCTGGGAGTACAGCCTAGGAAGAAGAGAGCTGTGTTCATTGATCGATTCGGCCCATTAGACGATTAGATGCGCTGCATTTCAGAAAATTTCAGAGACCTATTAGAGAATAACAACATGACATGTTTTAGACAGGGATCTTAAAGGTTATTTGTTTTATTTGGTGTGTGTGTGGGGGGGGGGGGGGGGGGCAGACTATGTATTATATAATATATATATATATATATATATATATATATGTATATAGATATATGAAATTAAAAGTGAACACCTTTTTTTTATAACTTTTGTATCCTTCTAATGAATTAATAGTGAACAGAAATAAGTAGCAAAACTACTCCACTCCAGGTGTACCTTACCAGCTAATTATACAATTATGCCTGATAAATTACAGCTTCAGTGGTTAAATATAGTATGTTTTTCTTAAAGATAACAGTGGGAAAGTGGGGAAAAGCAGGAAAATCAACAGTATTTGCTACAATGCCGGATCAGATCAGAGCAAAAATCAAACAGATTGCATGAGAGGGCAAAGATGGCGGTTCAGTGACAGGAGAACATAGTGATGTAGAGAAACAAACGATGTTCTCACAAGATTCTGATTGCTGCTTTTCATAAATGCGGCGCATTTCCAGACCACAGCCAGAGGCTCCCCTGAGCACTTCAATCATGGCGCATTTCTTGGCCTCACAATAACTGCATAACGTTTCACATTAATCAGGGAGGAATTAGGGAGGAGTCAGAGAGGAGTCAGAGAGGAGTCAGGGAGGAGTCAGGGAGGAGTCAGAGAGGAGTCAGGGAGGATTCAGAGAGGAATCAGGGAGGAGTCAGGGAGGAGTCAGGGAGGAGTCAGAGAGGAGTCAGAGAGGATCAGGGGATCAGAGAGGATAGGAGGATCAGAGGAGGAGTCAGGGAGGAGTCAGGGAGGAGTCAGAGAGAGATCAGGAGTCAGAGAGGAGTCAGGGAGGAGTCAGAGAGGAATCAGGGAGGAGTCAGAGAGGAGTCAGGGAGGAGTCAGAGAGGAATCAGGGAGGAGTCAGAGAGGAATCAGGGAGGAGTCAGGGACGAGTCATCCAGCGGTCTGGCCATTGTTATATGGACAGCTCCATGTTTATGAGGCTCTTCTGGGCTTTTTTAGGATCCTGACCACATGCCCTTATTAACACATCCTGCCGACCATACTGTTGAGGATGAATGATGAAATTTATGTATTTGCATGTATGAATTTCAGATGTGTGTATAGGCATTTTTTTCCCCAGCCTTCCCTACTGATGAATTTTGGCAATGCTGATCTGCAAAAATATAACCTAACATCATTAAAAATACCATTATCTGGATGAGTGAAAGAAGTGGGAGTGCCAGGGGGTTGAGTGGGAGGGGAGCCAAGATGGCGTCTGAAGAGATGAGTCTTCAGTCTGCATGAGAAGACAGAAAACACGTTTTAAAACTTGGATGTGAGCTGTAACAGGGAGCCAGTGTTGGCAATGCAAAGGAGAGTAACATGGGCAAACCTTAAACCAAAAGGTTTAAGACCAGTCCTGCAAATGTGCTCGGTATTAACAGCGTGATATCTGTCAGAAAAAGATTTTTGGCAGTTTTGCAGCAGACGAGGCTTCTTTAGATGATCTGATAATAGACTTGTAAGGGGAAAATGGCTGCTATCGGAGCATTCTTCGTAATGTACAAACACTGCGATAAACGCAATGACTAAATCCGTCAATGAGAAAACACTCTTTTTAACACATAAAATGAATGTGAGCTGTCTCTTCACCACGCTCTGTTCAGTACATCCAGTGCAACGGTTTCGAACAGTGTGGCATGACGTAAATGCTGATTCCATTAAAATGAAAATGCTCATGTTTTCGATAAGTATTAGATGCAAATTTACTGTACCTATATAAAGTGCGCATTGCTATTATTGTTTATTAATCCTGGTGAGCGATGGAAATTTTTTAAATTTCCAATAGTTTAAAAAAATTTTTTAAGTAGTTTTCAATAAAAAGCCCGGAATTGTGTTTTACAACTTTAAACACAGTCTCTGTAAAATGTTGATATTTCATGTCTTTGATGTTTAAAATAGCCTCCAATCTATTATCCACTCTTATTATGTAATTGTGTTATGCAATTTTGTTGGATTATTGCCATTAGCTTATTACATAAAGAGGGAAAATGCTATGTCTTTCTGTGCAATGCATATATGTGAAATTATAGTGCCAAACCACCACATAATATGCAAATGTTTCACAGATTCTTGAATCTTCCATTGAGAAAATTTATAAAATATATAATCCAGTTTTATACTATAAAATAGTTTTTTTTAATAGCAAAGACACATACCATATAAATTGTGTTCACCCCCTCAACCCTCCCCTCCCACCAACTCCAAAATGCAAATGCTACCAAAGCACTGTGCTCCCCTGATAAATATCTGTTTGGAGGGAGGCAGAGAACCGGTCCCCTCCCTGAAAATGAGTTCTGTCAGCAAAAGATTAATCATTAAATTCCCCCCTCTGTGCTGAAGACATCCTCAATCAGAGCATGTTGAGTTTACACTGTCTTCTCTCGTCTTTGTGTGTCTGTATGACGGGCAGAGAAGGGGTAAACGAGACAGGGACAGGGAAAGAAAAATACAGAATGGAAGGAGAGCAAGATGGAGAGAGGGAGGGAGAGAGAGGAGAGAATGTGTGAGAGAGAGAGAGAGAGAGAGAGAGAGATGAAGAGAGGGAGAGAGGAGGGAAGGGCAGACGGGACTGGCGGAGCTGGCCGTGACACAGCTTCCCGCCAGCTCCGCCCCTTTATCCGCATCTGTCCTCTCATTGGTGCGTCCGCTAATTCCCCAGAACAAGCTCTCTCTCTCTGCCTCCTCCCACCCCCCCCCCCTCCGCAAAGGACTCGGCGGTGAATGAAACGCGCCGAATGCCAGCCCGAGACGTAGTAAGAGAGTCCGCCTCCGCCCCTCCGCCTCTTCAGAAGGACCAGACGCCAGACTGGAGCGCGACGCACACAGGACCCCGAGCAGATCTGCCGGATGAAGCGCCGCTCTCGAAAACCATGCCTGAGACGCTGAACAGAATCACACCGTCTCAACTGTGACGCTAAATCTTTTATCATTTCTTATTATTATTATTATTATTATTGTTACGTGACATTTTTCAGAGGTTCTTCTTTTCTTGAACTATCTTGGGAGTTATAATAAATAGATTTTTAAAAAGCCGTCGTCACTTTCCAAGTCCGTTTTTTTAAAAGAAAAAGGAGGAGGAAGTTGGAATTCGGGGAAAGTTTCGGTGGAAAAGGGAGGCGTGCAGCGACGGCGGCGGCGGCGGTCGGGAGCCCCCCCTTTTCTCTGCGAGCGACCCCGTGAGAGCTCGCCAAGACGCCGCGTGCCGTGCTCCGCGTGAAGAATGCCCAGACGCGGCTGGCCAAGCCGGCGATGGCGGCGGCCGACCCGGCCACCGCCGGCCTGTTCATGGAGCGCTCGCAGAGCCGCATCAGCCTGTCGGCCTCCTTCGAGGCGCTCGCCATCTACTTCCCCTGCATGAACTCCTTCGACGAGGACGACGTCGGTAAGCGCCGCCTTCCAGACCCCCAACCCCCTCCCCCCCGCGCCGCCGCCGCCGTCGCCGCCGTCATCGTCTGGTCTCCACGGGCCCGGCGGGTTTTTAGTTTCCCGCTCGCGGGCGGCGCCGGGTCTCCCGGGCGATGACCTGGCTCCGCACGCGTGTGGGGTTGTTGTGACCGTTCTGGGTTTTTTTTTTTCCCTGATGTTTCAAAAAACCCAAAATGTCTCAACCTGAGACAGAGGACTTGGGTGCAAGTCTACGGCATGCACGCGCTGACGGCTTTTTGCTCTCTCTGAGAGCTGGCGGCAGGAGAGAATGCTTAGCAACAAAGCCGAATACTGGCCCCAGACACATGTAGGGTCTGAAAGTGTGTTCATGGATTAATCAGGGAAAATCATATGCCTTGTGACACATTTAGGCGAGTTGGACATGGACATTAGTGACAAAGCCGGGTGTTTTGGTAGATTAGAAGGTTGAACTGAACTTACTGTGTTGGATCCCATCTCTCCTATGTGAGGGCTGCATGCTATTATTAGGGTTTGGAATAAGTATCAAATAATAAATGTAAAATAAAGCTTTATTACTGTCTTAATCCATAGTCAGACTCAATCCATAATACAGCATTATTGAGAAATATATATACGTACAGTATATACTGACCACACACTCAGGCACACACTACACACACACACACACACACGCACACACACTCACACAGACACACACACGCAGACACACACACACACACAGACATTGTATATAATTTTCACAAGAGACTGGCACAGGTTCTAACCCCATCAAATGTCATTTATTGCAATGCCGCCATTTTAATTTGGAATACTTAATGCACTACACTAATTCAGATTTCTGAGGAAAATGATTTATCCTCTCAATCCCATTAGAGAGAGCCAGATGCAGCACCGGCACCAAGGGTTCCATTCTTCCTCTCTGTCTCTCTCTCTCTCTCTCTCTCTCTCTCTCTCTCTCTCTCTCTCTGTCTCTCTCTCTCTCTCTCTCTCTCTCTCTCTCTCTCTCTCTCGCTCTCTCTCTCTCTGACTCACACACAGGCAATCGCACACACTCACATGCAGACTCACCCATGCAAACACACAGACACACCTCCACACAGACTCATGCACAAAGGACACAAGCACACAAACACTTACAACCTCACACACATACATGCACTCATGCAATCGTGCACACTCACACGTGCACACACAAATATATACACACAGTTAGGCACACATTCACAGCCATGCATACATACAGACACACACACCGATGTCATTTGAAAAATCTTTTATACAAATTGTTGCTGTACATTAGATCGCACAGCTAAAATCATAATACGTGTCTGGCTGAACTATACGATGGCAGTCCTCATCACAAGCGGTTTTTATTGGCACACTTTTCACACAGGCTTTCATCAAACCAAAGTTTGGTCACGACAGGGTGATTTTTCATGTTTAGTGTTTTGGTTAGGAGCCCTGTCCTCAAGAGAGATAAACAAGTCAGTGTTGAAGATTTTGATCCTGTCTCCCCCATCTCTTCTTTCTCTCTCTCTCTCTCTCTCTCATTCTTCTTTCCATCTCTCCATCAGTCTGTCTTTCTCTCCCTCTCTGCCTCTCCATGAGTCTGTCCCTCTCTCTCTCTGTCCCTCTCTTCTCTGCCTGTAAAAACACGGTGATACCTGGCCAGACAGCACATCTCACTGAGCAAACCTCAGACAAATCCTCTACGCATTATGCCATGTGTATGTTTGTCAGCATTGCTTGACCATATAATCTGATTTAACATACCCCTGATTTATGCAAAAGAAGAAAAATAAATAAATAAATAAAGAAATAAAGAAATAAATAAGACATATAAATACTGTTTTAGTACGTTGCCAGTAATAATAATGAGACACTCAGATGCGTTTGGCTTGTGATGGGCGGCGTCTCACGAAGCTGCTAATATAAACAGAGCCTGGCGGTGCTGGTGATGCTAACGCTAACGCTGAAGCGCCAGCACGGACACGCTGTGATCCCCACAGGTGAGGGTGTGGGGTGGCCAGATTCAGGATTATCACCTGCAGGGAAGTGTGCTGACTCCCCAGCCGTGATTACCCCTCTCACAGCAGCTTGCCCAGGAAGCGCCTCGCCCCCGAAGGACAACCTCACTTCCTCTTTCTTCATTTGGGGATAATGTTTACCTCCTTTTGTACGTACTGGGCTAAAAGAAACTGACTGGAAAAAAAAGTTAAAAATGTACTGTCAAGAAAGCCTAAGCTCGCTTCTCTAAGTAAAATCAATGCTTAGTTGTGGAGATAATACTGTAATCATGCCTGTTGCCCTTAAAACCATAGATAGCAAATTGTAGCTGTATTCTCAAAGAATTATGTACCTTCAACTTGGAATTTGAAAAATGATGAATTATTATGAGTCCCTACGTATGAATATAATATGAATATAATATTCTGGTGAATAGCATAAGTGAGAAAATGTATTTTGGACATTATTTCACAGTAATTATCTTTCTTTAAACTGCTACACCATCATCAATAGCCACTCCTCAAGTTGACAGCTGTGCTGATGTTTATATTTAATAGCTCTATATTTAATGAGAAAGCAGTCATTAAGACGGATTCGATGTTCTTCTGACTGCCTATTATGCCCTTCCAAACTTGTGCAGTGATGTATAGGTTCACATTAAGGTGTAATGAACTCAGTATTAAAGAGCTTTAGGGAACCTCTCCAGGATATATTTATCAAAAACTCCTACTCCTGTAAAAATCAGTTTTTTAAAATAGAAAACACCAGCATGTGAGAAACCAAATGTTTTGTTTTTTTTTGGCCTGGATGTAAAGTTAGGTGGATAATTACCTTACACATTTGTGAAGGAAATGGAAATAAAAAATGTGAATCAGTCAATGTCAGTGTTTATGACTTTGGAATGGTTTCACTCTCCAAACGCTGAAAAAAAAAGAAGAAAAAATAAATCTGGAATCTCCAGGGGGAAAAATGACCCAAAAAGGTACTGAAAATGAAAGGCAAACCTTCTCAAATAATTAAATGCTTGAAAAGACACACTCAGTGAAGTGTCAGGCAATTGCACAGGTGCACGCTTGTGTAAACAGCTTGGGGTGATGTCGTTATGATTTTTAAATCACAATGCACTGTAATAACGGCAGTTATGGATTTTGGAATTCAATTCTCTCAGAGGAAGTTATGCTTCTTGTATGTGGGGCAGTCAAATGGCATTCAAGTCAAACAGAGTTAAAGTTGCTGGCTCTGCATTTGTGAAAAATATAGTTTTTTTGTGCTTACATTGACAAAGCCTTTGGTACATAGGAAAATGAATCTGGTACTGAACTTTGGATATGAACAGTACAGATGTGGAGAAACCTGACTTCTCAGGTCTACAAGAGATTTCTGTATACGAAACATACTCCTTCAACCACACACACACACACACGTGCACACACGCATGCACACACACACACGTGAAAATGAATGGGAATGAATGAGAATCGGAAAACCGGGTACTGCTGTTACCGGAAAAACAGTAACAGCAGTTTACTGTTGCTAGTGGTCACGCTACGCAAATACAATGGGCTAAGCTCCACAAAATTACGTGGGTTGTAACAAAGTGAAATATCCCTTTAAGGCCTTGTTCCAGTGTGTGGATGGGCCCCATGGTCTGATATCTGTTAAGGCCTTGTTCCAGTGTGTGGATGGGCCCCATGGTCTGATATCTGTTAAGGCTCTGTTCCAGTGAGTGGATGGGCCCCATGATCTGGTATCTGTTAAGGCCTTGTTCCAGTGTGTGGACGGGCCCCATGGTCTGATATCTGTTAAGGCCCTGTTCCAGTGTGTGGATGGGCCCCATGGTCTGGTATTTGTTAAGGCCCTGTTCAGTGTGTGGATGGGCCCCATGGTCTGGTATCTGTTATGGCACAGTTCCAGTGTGTGTATGACCCACAGTCTGGTATCTGTTAAGACACTGTTCCAGTGTGTGGATGGGCCCCATGGTCTGGTATTGAACGAAGACGATGACAGTACTTCTGGGGGGTAGGGATGGGAGGGTTTGAGCTGGCTGCAATGATAGGGTCTCATTGTTCACCAGCGAAACTGTGACATACAAAGTGCAGTGAGACACCAGGCCGTGGTGGATGTGCCTGTCTCAGAGCAGAGCACGTGCACGTCTGCGCTCCTGTGAATCGACCCTAAAGAGTGCGGCAGTGAGCCCTCATAGATACGATTTGGAATTCCAAACCGGGGAGAGAAAGGAGAAAAAGCTTTTGTAGGTGTTGTTACATTAAATCTACCATCCAACCTAGTTAGCGTGGCTGAATAAAGAATCTTGAGAGACTAGGGGTCTTCCTTTATTTTGATTTCATTGTAGGAAACAGGGATGCTAGTTTTCCAGATGCATCTAAATTTGCAGACCATAAATGTCTCTGGGGGCCACTAGTATTTGGCTTTATTGCTCCTGCTATTAGCTGTCAGAGAGCGTAACAGCTCTTGATATGTTCATGATAATGGCATACCCAAGTGCTCTGCCTCTGGTTGAGAAATTTATGGTCTGAAAAAAAAGGGAAAAAAATCAGTGTTGCCTGATTAAGAGAACATCAGGGAGCAAACCTGGTAGATTTGTGCAAAAGCAGCATACACGATGCGTCCTCAAGACTTTCAATTCAAATTGCCTCTAAGGTTACATCAAAGCAAATTCTCCATGAGGTCTTACATCTTATATTTTATGGGCAGTATTATCCATTTATACAACTGGATATTTACTGGACTTTAGGTACCTTAATTGAACATTGCAAGGGGTTGGAACCAGCCACGTAGTTCAGCTCCATAATCACTAATTTTCTGCTTATTGTGCTTGCATGGATTAGCTATGCGCACGCATGCACACACACACACACACACACACACACACACACGCACACACACTCACTCACACACACAGGAACTAATAACTCACTCCAGCATTCTTACAAAGCTGTCTTGTGCACCTGGACAAACTACAGAAACGAGAGAGAAAAACATTGGTCACATGACCGCATGCTGCTGTGCTTGTAATCTCCGTGGTGAAGGACATTGGTGATTCTGGACTGTCCTGCTGGGTTGTGATTTTGAATATGCCGTTCTCTGAAACAAGTACATCGTTTTTTTTGAGGATTGCTTTTCGTGTAGAGATGCCTCTTCATTGCCTAACATTGTTTCCAGAGAGGAACCATTGCAGTATGTAAGATGGGCTTCTCACAAGCAGTCCCGGCGCCGCCCACTGCATTCCAGTTCTTATTACAGCTGATCTCTAGGCCAATTAAGGTTGTTACATTAGAATATAATAATACATAATGAGGCAAACAAGGCATTCAACCCATCTAGTACAAAAGAACATAAGAACACATAATGAGGAGAACAGGCCATTCAGCCCGCCTAGAACATAAGAATACATAATGAGGAGTACAGGCCATTCAGCCCATCTAGAACATAAGAACATAAGAACACATAATGAGGAGAACAGGCCATTCAGCCCGCCTATGCTTATAATTAAAAAAAATACTAATAATTATGTTCATGCTCTCACATAATTTTGTCCTAAAACTTATTTTAACACATTGTAGGTTTGGCTCATTTGGGATTTGAATATGGACCATTCATTCTTCATGACAAGCATAGCTATGTCCACATACTGTGGCCTTCAAAGTGTAAATTATGGCTCATTACACACAATAAGTGGGTAGCAGCGGTCATTAAACTGAGGTTGATAAGGGGTGGGATCGAATCCATTCTGGCCATAAAACACTCACAGTGCAGCTAGATGGGGTTTCAGTGTGTAAAGAGTTAAAAACTTGGCGCACACAAAACAATCTTTTCTCTTTCACTTTAAAAAAGGGCTTACATCACACATCTCAAGAGCTTAGAAATATGGGTTCGCTCCGTACCTAGTTTGGGAATTCCATTTCGCACATGATATGATTGCTTAGAGTCAGATGTGTTGCACACTATAATGGTGCTCGCTGTCTGTATACTACTGTGTGTAAAGCCATGATTAGATGTATTATTGTGCATACGATGCTCCAAATTACCCAAAATGGAGGAGTTCACACTAGAGCCAGCTTTGTATACTGTCAAAAAACTTCCATGTTGACCAGACCTGGGTCAAATACGTATTTGTTTTGGATTCAAATACTTTTCTGTGCTCTGTTGATCTTGCCTGGTGTAATTGAGCCTGTCAATATTACCAGAAGGCAGGGTTTACACTTTCTGAGAGTAATTCATTGGTTCCAATACACCAGGGCAAGATCAGTAAAGCGTAGAAACGTATTTGAATCCAAAACAAATACGTATTTGACCCAGGTCTGATGTTGAGTCTGTCAAGAGTACACGTGCCCTCTGACTGCTCTACAGAGGACAGAATTCCTATTCCATTGTCACCGCTATAGGCCAGTGACTGGTACGGGTCTGACAACCAGCAGCAGGCTGATTAAAATGAAACAGAAATCTGAGGATGAAAAAGAGTCTGTGCTTTATCAGGTTACCTGACTGCCAGTGAGCTGCTATCAAAGGCTGAGACGGTGAAACAATGTCAGCCTACAGGGCTTGCCCTACTTTGTAAACGGCTAAATACTGTATATAAATTAATGATTGATGAATTGTTTATATTCATTTTTATATTATAAAATTAAAATGAAACAAACACAATTTTACAATAAATGGTTTTTAAAACAATACATTAGCGATGGAGCAACAGAACATGTTAAAATGATACTAATGCCTTTAGATTGAAAAACGGTATCAATTTTGGTTTTACATTAATCGCTTTTACTGATTATACTGTACTGGTGCTTGACAGTATATCACATATAAAAAGTATCTAGCTAGATTCCCAGGTCTCAAAGGTTGGAAACTACTTACAAGCAGTTAAATATACAACTCCCCCTTGATAATTTGCATGGGTCTCAGAATCTGAAGGTCTGAAGAATCTGCATAAATTAAAAAGGGGAATTTACTTGTGTACAATAAAACATGTTTTTATTTTCCATATTTATAGATGATTTAAATGCAACTTGCCCACTCTAAGGCAATAATTTTTTTTAATATACTATTGCAGGCACTGCTACCTGTTTTTACTCACTCTTCTTAATCTGAGATTGCTGTTTCTGTTGTTTATATGTCTGAATGGATGGTAGCAGGGTTTTGATGGTTCTCCCTGTCTCTGAATATTTGTTTTGCTTTTCTATGAAAATATTTACATTACCACTCTATAGCCAGAATAATTTACATTATGTTATCTGCTCGTCAGAGCAAATTCTTTGAGAGGTCCTGGAAGTATTGTCCATTTATACGGCTGGATATTTACTGGGGTACAATAAAACAGGTTTTAATGCACAGTCTGATGGATGTGTTTGCTCCGTAGCAGTGCTAGAGGTGCAATCCAAGTGCAGCGGGGTAGTCAGGAGAAGCTGGCAGGCCGCTGCGCCCCTTTAGATGTTCCCCTGCTGCTGCTCCCCTTTAGATGTTCCCCTGCTGCTGCTCCCCTTTAGATGTTCCCCTGCTGCTCCCCTTTAGATGTTCCCCTGCTGCTCCCCTTTCGATGTTCCCTTGCTGCTGCTCCCCTTTCGATGTTCCCCTGCTGCTGCTCCCCGTTCGATGTTCCCCTGCTGCTCCCCTTTCGATGTTCTCCTGTCACTGCTCTGTCTTTCCGGAACCATCCCTCTCTGTAAAGCCACAGTATGGGCTGTGTGTCCTTCTGCCCAGTGCCTTTCTCTCTACTTTAATTTGCATTGTGTTCATTTCTGAGAGCACACTGTGTGGGACAGCACAGGATATGTGTACATGCGGACCGAGGTGGATGTGCACATTTGATACTCACTCAATATATACTATACTGGAGCATCAAATTAAATTGGGAACCAATCCCTCAATTTAACTGAATCTGTGAGTTATGGGAACCTGTGAGTTCAATTAGTTCACATAACGTAACATGATGATGAGAACAAGCCATTCAGCCCAACATGCTTGCCATTTTCCTACCATTAAAGTATACTTAGTGCTCGGTTTACCTACAAACTAAATAGTATCTAGCACTGTATCACATTTGGTCTTGAAAACCCCCAGAGTTTGTATGTCTCTACTACATGACCTGGCAAGCTATTCCACACAGTGAATACTCTGTGTGAAAAAATACTTCCTAACACCTGTGCGGAATTTACCTTAAGCTAATTTTCACTTATGCCCCCTTGTTCTACTAACAGAACTCAACCTGAAGAATCTCTTGTAGTTCACTTTGTTGAACCCCTTTTATGAAATTAAAAGCCTAAATCAAATCGCCCATAAGTCTCCTTTTACAATGCTTTAAGGCATTAAGTATCTTAAGTCTTTTCTCATAACTTTTATCTTTTATTCCAGGAACCAATTTGGTTGCCCGTCTTTGAACCTTTTCCAGAGCCTCTATATCTTTCTTGTTGTCCCCCCTGTACGGTCCCCAGAACTGCACACATTACTTTAAGTGTGGTCTGACTAAGGTATTTTATAAGATAAGTATAACTTTCTTGGATTTATACTCAATACTTTTGGCTGTATATCCCAGCATCCTGTTGGCCTTTTTCACTGTTACGGCACTGTGCCGAGAACCGGAAAGGCTTTGGTCAACTATACTCCCAAGTCTTTTTCAAATTGAGCACATTCCAATTTTGTTCCTCCCATAAAGAAGTCCTGCTGGTTTTCTTATGTTTTTATTTCCCGCACGCAGAACTTTACATTTCGTAACATTGAATTTTTTTCCTCATGTTTCCGACCATTTCTGGATTTTGTTTAAATCTTCTTGGTTACTTTAGTAGATTACAAACTGTTGGCTAAACCTCTCAGTTTTGTATCATCTGAAAATGTACTAATGTACTTCCAATGTCCCTGTCAAGGTCATTCATATAAATGAGGAAGAGCAAGGGTCCCAACACCGATCCCTGTGTAACTTCACTCCCACAGTATCCTGCTTAGATAATATCCCTCCAACTTATCTTTGTGTTCTGCACTGTAGCCAGTTTGGAACCAACTCTGAAATACCTACTGTCTTCATTTTGAAAATGAATCTCTCATGTGGTAACTTATCAAATTATTTAGATTGGAAATATAAATATTTAATATCATAAGCCCTGCTACAATTAAAACACTTGGTAGCTTCCTCAAACAATGCCAAAACATTTGTCAGGCATGACCTTGCAATAATAATAATAACAATAATAATAATAATAATAATAATAGATAAGATAAGGTGTTATTTTCAAGAAATAATTAAAACTTGTCTCTAATGATATATTCCACTACTTTACATGTGATGCAGGATAATGTGACAGGCCTGTACCATCAATACCTTCCCCTTTCTTACAGTATATATTGTTATTTTATTACCTTGCTTCCAGTTGTCTGATATTTGTCCAGTTTTTACAGACTGCCTAAAAATACCTGCCAGTGGTTTAAGGATGATCTCACCTATAAGAATCATCCACTCTGGCTAGTGAGTTAAAGGTAGCATGGTAGGGCACTTGATATCTGGCATATTTTTTGCATTGCTGGAGAGATAGTTTGGGTGAGAGAATATTATTATGTTCAGCTGTCGTCTCAGAATTCACACACTCAGTTTTGGAGAGATGTCAAGACCATCTGGTAACAGCACTTACTGCAGCAGTCATAGGCCACTCCAGGGACATGCCAGCTTCCCCATTGGCCAATCCTCAGTGGGTGGAGCTGTGAAATATAGTGACATATTTCACACAGGTGTCCAACCACTTCCTGTGCCTCCTTGTTTATGCTTCATTAGCTAGCTTTAATCGCCACTTTCACCGGGTTGAGCACCATGGTGGTGCAGTGGGTAGCACTGTCACCTCACAATGAGAAGGCCCTGGGTTTGAATCCTGACCTGGGTCGTTCTGTGTGGAGTTTGCATGTTCTCCCTGTGTTCACGTGGGTTTCCTCTAGGTTCTCCGGTTTCCTCCCACAGTAGGCTAATGGGAGACTCTAAATTGCCCATAGGTATGAGTGAGTGAGTGAGTGAGTGAATGGTTTGCCCTGCGATAGATTGGTGCCCTGTCCAGGCTGGAATAGGCTTGACCACCCCCTGTGACCCTGCTCAGGATAAGGTATAGATAATGGACGGGTGGATGGACTTTCACTGAGCTGACGTGATTGGCTAGGACATATTAGCTGGGTCTAAGTGGGAGGGTTTACTGCTCTGAAGTGCACTGCTAGGCTCACAGCTGAGATTGATAAACCTGACATGCAAGGCTAGGTCACCTGAACCTGCTGAAACTAAACCACAACCTCATTCCACAATTTGAGTCATTAAAGTCAGTGGTGCCCATAATTTGCCACTGGAGACACTGTGCTCCAGTATATTCCCTGCCATTAACCCAAATTGCTGTGGTATATTTATATATGGTTTAAATGTAACTGGACCACTCTAAGGAGGTCATTTCTTTTGCCCAATTATAGACTCTGAGTAACTTTTATATGCTCTTCTTATCCTGAGATTGCTATATCAGTTTTTTTCTATATAAGAAATTGGGTGGCAGGTATGGCATTTGCCCACACTGTGTATAAGGGTGACACACCCCGCACCTTTAGAGTGGAGCACTGCAATTTGAGTTCATTTTGCACAATTCAGCACTTTTCTGAGAAAAGTAAATACTTGCACATCTGCCATCCGTGGCACGAAAGAAGAAACGGATGCTATTAAAAACGATTTTAAGCACGAACTGGACTCTACTGTCACAGCATATGGAATAGGGTTTGTCTATTTGTCTAAGTTTTTCAAAGCCAGTGTGGCAGGTCTTCTGTTCTGATGGGCCAAATCGATCCAGAACTGTGGGTTCACTCTGACTGTCAGTGAGGACTTTTCCAAAAATTTCTATGCTTTGGATCAATGAGCCTCTGGCACTGCCAGTATATTAAACACTTAAGACATTATTAATGTGGAAGAGACTCATGAAGCTTGATGCCAGGAATCGGTCAATTCTCAGGAGTGGCCAGACCACGGGCTGCTCACTTACAGATCAATAACACCCTCGGCAATTGCCTTGTTGTCTTTTCATTTTAATAAAATAACATAACACGCAAGCAACAAGTGTGATTGGTACTGTTTGGAATCACGCTTATTGGATTTCCTGTTTTCGCCTCAGCATAATAAATGGAAAAATGCTTGCATTGCTAAGCCGCTAGAATAAAGCTATTAAACGTCTGGATGACACCCTTTCACACACAAATCAAGCTGCAAATGCTGCAGTTTTACCATATATGGATGGCAAACTATTGCAATGACCAGGAACCTGTTTAGTTACTACACATCTTTGAGTACTGGATCACTGCATCAGTAACAATTATTATTATTATTATTATTATTATTATTATTATTATTATTATTATTATTATTATTGCAAGGTCATGCCTGACAAATCTTTTGGCATTGTTTGGAAGCTACAAAATGTTTTGGTTGTAGCAGGGCTTATGACATTATATATTTCATAATTTATTATTATAAGGCAGTTTTCCAGTCTAGAAACAAATGCTCTGAAACGTCACTCTTCAAACTACAACCAGTCATGCATTTTCCAATATGGAGTGTCCATCTGAATTCAGCTGCATCACTGAGCTGTCAGTTGTGTTGTGAAGGCTCTTGGCTTTTTCTATGACCTGTATTTGCAGTGTGCGTCACTCTTCAAGCCCAATAGATGCATTTCCCCATAGAGAAATCATTCAAGCCCGGATTGATTTTTTTTCTAGCATCACCTTTGTCTTGTTTATTTTTAATAATGGTGGAACATACAAGAGCTCTGGCATAATAAATGTTGTGTTCTGTATAAATTCTGCTGGCGTGCAAGATGAATGGTCAAATTCAATTTAAAATGTATGCATTTGCAACATGAATGATGTGTTAAGATTTTGCCGTTGTGTTCATCATTGACATGAATGAGTAAATTTTATTGGGTCTGGTTTCTCCCCATAGGGGAGGATTTTCTATTGCAGTACAGCTGTCAATGAAGTGTATGCAATTACTCCACATATAATGGGTCTTTCACTGTGCCGTAAAGTAACATTGTCATTAGAGTCATCAGTTCACTGCAAAAACCAAAAATAAATCAGTCTTAACAAGTATTTTAGTCGTGTATTCAGAGGTAAAATCTTATTTCTATTACTTTTTAGCTAAAGAGTATAAAAATATTGCCAATGAGGTGAGACAGTTTGACTTATTTCAAGATTTGCCAATGGGATAAGAACATTTCAAGCAAACAGTAAACTTAAAACAAGCTAATATGTTCTGCTTGAGAGAAAAAAAGATTTTAAGCCTCATTACAAGAGTAAAAAATTGACTTTATTTGCAGTGTTCCTGCTAGCCTAGCAGCAGCCCTTTTTGATCGACGTACAGAAATATCCTTCTGTAACAAAGCATTGAGCCATGTTACATAGGGTAATTTGGGAATTGTGCCAACCTTTTTAATTATATTCTGTATTGCTTCATATCTGTCACTGTCATCGTGATGAATGAATCCGGGCAGTATTAATGAAGGTGCTGCGCGCTTGGGACATTTTTATCTATTCTCTGGAGACTTTTTTAATGAGTCCTACTTCTGCTTGTGCTTGCGTCTAATTTGGCAAACTGGTTCAATATGTTGGGAATAAGACATAAAAAGATCTTTCATGCTGTACAGTTTGGCCCGGGCACAGAGCCTGTGTTATTTCTGAACAAACTCAAAAGTAACAAGTGCATCCTCAGCGCCAAAGGTGATGATGCGGGTTTGTGTGTTGTCATGTTCTTATTAACTACAGAAGCTATCTTCATTCCGTTCTTTTGCTTATTTCAAACTGTTGATATAAGCAGCTATTTGCTACTGATTTATAAAATGCCAGTGAATTATACTGAGACCAAGGTCAGTGGACACCCGGAATGATAAAAATTATATTGAGTCCATGTTTATGAGTAAGAAAAAAACAATACTCAAGCATAAAAAATGCAGACAAGCCATTTGAAATTGGGCCTTAATCTCTTCAGGCTTAGCCAAATGAAACTGGATTGGGGGAGGATTTTTACTGAGGTTTTTTTTTTTTAAAAAAAAACCTCAGTAAAAGGTTTTAAAAAAAACCTCAGTAAAAAAAAAAAAAAAACCTAACAGGATTAATAACAAGGATTACAAAAGATATTTCAGGTCAGGTTGGGTCAGCAGATTTAGGGCAGAAGGTAGAAATTAGTTACATTTACAATAGTTAGATACAATATATATATATATATATATAGTTTTTTTAACCCATGAGCTGTTAACAGATGGAACAGCTTGCCAGTTCATGTAGGAGAAATGGAAATCCTTGGGGTGTTCATGACCAGGCTGGATTCTCTCCAGACGTTACTCTTGGATGGAATGATATGTTTTCCAGCGTTCATAGATTATTGTAATTCGCTTTATTTACCTTTAAAAAAAAAAAACATAAGCAAAACGCCCAACGTGTGTGTATAAGATCAGAGAGCTGACTGTGAAGCCAAGAAGGAGCCGTGTGAATAGATGTTTAGCATTATTAGGGCAGGCTAGATTACACAAAACTGGTGCTGTACTGAAACTCTTTTTAGCTGCGACCGCAGCTCTATAGCTCTGTCTGTCGGTCGGTCGGTTGGTTGGTCGGTTGGTCCACAAAAAGTGTCCCACCCCGTAGCGGCCACAGTTTTCGCCCCAGGAGGCTGAGATTTGGCATGGACGTTGGTCATGACCGAAGGTAGAGCTGAGTAACTTTCAAGGCCGATTGACCAAGAGGGGGCGTGGCCTATCACAAAAAGGAATGGATTCACAGATTTGCACAAGATTTTGTGGAAAGATTGGTCATGAGCCAAATAAGAGGTCACGTGTTTGCGTGAGGGTGTGTGCGTGGATGCATGCACACATGGATGCGTGTGCGATCGCAGCTATTGAGCTTGTTATTAAATGCATTGTACAGTTGGGAACCAGAATTGTGAACAGCGCATTGAGTGTGCAGTGTCACGCGGTGATTCATTAATCATTTTCTCAGTACAGCTGCATAATGCAGCTCCACGCTGGTTCAAAGGGAGCAGAGGAACGATTCTGCCTGCCGTGCAGCATCACCCAGGGGCTGGGGGACATTCATACCACCGCCCTTTCATTTTAAAAAATCTCATTGATGATATGAAAATATAATAATGTCAGGGCAAGCACAGATGGCTAATATGTGTTTGACACTCATATGAAATTGCCTGGGAGCCAAAGTTTAGGATTTTCAATGGGAAGCAACCACAGTTCCTGGTGACTGTGTGAATTCTCCTCCCTAGCCTTTGTAAAGCATTGCATTACATTGCAGACACGTAGCAGATGCGCTCATCCTTATATTTATACAACTTTTTAACATAGCATTCATTTATACAGCTGGATATTTACTGAGGCAATTCACGTTAAGTACCTTGCTCAAGGGTACAACAGCAGTGTCCTACCTGAGAATCAAGCCTGTTTTGGTTCTCTAATTATCATACTGAACTGTTGCCGTAAGTGCTCAGTTTGGATCTGTGTCACAGTGAAACTCTCTCTAGCAGGTATTATCCCAACACATCATCTCCTATGGCCCAACGCCCTCCACACTGGCTGGCTGGCAGCCATTTTAAAGCCACAGACAGCACCGCTCCCTGAATTTCATTGAACGGTCTCCCATGGCAACAACTTGACATTATCGGTCCTTCTGATATTATGTCCATGTTGTCTCTGAAACTGATTAATACCGATGTTTTCTGCATTAGTTTTGCCTTGAAAATCATAATCCTGATCGTGGGAACCGGAAACCAGGCCATTCACTTAATTGCTGAATGACTGAGGATTTTCATTGAAAAAAAAAAAAAACCTTTTAAACATTTTATTATTTTTTGAGTTTGCTAGTGGAGATTTGAAACAAGGTCATGTTTTGTTATCTTTGGTTAAAAGCATCCTGGATATCCGGAAACTTGATTCTCCATTA
The DNA here is from genome assembly GCF_018555375.3 of Anguilla rostrata. Classification (NCBI taxonomy): domain Eukaryota; kingdom Metazoa; phylum Chordata; class Actinopteri; order Anguilliformes; family Anguillidae; genus Anguilla; species Anguilla rostrata. The sequence continues at coordinate 6,442,174 of NC_057945.1, forward strand.
AGTAATCTGATCACGCTCAGATTTTGTAAACGTGGATCCCAAAATTCTTACTCCCCCTGCTGGAGACATTGAGTATGGCTCCTCAAAGGTGTTGGAAGTCTCCGTGGACAAACGATGGACACTACACCCCTGGATATCAGATTACAGATAATTATATTGTGACAGATGCAAGAGAATGACCTTTCTAAACATTATTTAAAAATGTTTACATATTTTTAAAAAATATATTTTGCAAGTCACGTACAGCTTTGTAAATTTGAATTCTGTTGATAGCATCATTTCTACTGAATTGCATCAGAGATATTGGACATTGCAGAACGAGCACACATAATCAGTCCAGTTACCATAAGATAGATGGACCATGTCAAGGCCTGCTGCCTATTGGAGTATTGAGTTAGACCACCCGGCGAGAGCATCGCGAGGTTTATTGATATCTGAAAAAGCATGACATCACTCAGAGCACGGTCGATCTGTTATTAAATACCTGTTCAGTTCCAGTGGCTGTGAGTCAGAAAACAAGCAAGAAAATTATCGGAGGTTTACTCATACCTGAAAGAGGTATATATCTTTAAATAATATGATGATAAAAAATGAAATGATGATAAACGGGTGATGTCTTTAAATAGCTGTTCAGATTCTGTGGCTGCTGACATGCTGGACCTGGTTTGCATCCACTTCGGTGCACAAGACCGGCGCAGGGTGCAGCAGATTACCTGGCAGACCAGGGCCCTGTTTCACAAAACAGAATTAGTGAATTAGCCGAATAACTGCGCTGAGAAAAACTCGGAGCCCTCCACAATCTGGAACATGGACTAAAGTAAAAAGAGCTGTTCCGGGTTTTACTCAGTGCGCTTATGCAGATAACTCGGCATCATGAAATACCCCCTGCCCCCTGAATGGCTGCTGGTGTCATGTACATGTTTGTAGACCGTCAGCTTTAAATGCTTGTGCGCTGCCCATGCACTGAATACAGCTGAGCTTTACAATGAAATGGGAGACCAAAATTCTCATCAACCAGGTTTCTGCATGCCCAGAGCTCGAGATTCAGACGGTGGTGCGAGGAATCATTCGATGGGTGGGGTGGGGGGTGGGGGTGCTCATCATTTCAGGCAGGGGAGGGGAGGGCCAGAGTTTACTGTATGTATATCTGAAATACCCCATGTGTTTGCATGTGCGTGCATTTCATATGCAGTACAGGTTTCTCCCCTCTCTCTTTTGTACAGTTTATACCACTGTACCACCTGCAAAGCAGCCTATAATTCTACTGGTTTGATTGTTTTATAGGAACATTTATTTCAGAGGTATTTTATGAACACCTCATTTGACTTGGATATGCGATAAACACACACACACACACACACACACACATACCAAAAGTTTTTACACTCTCAAACCAACGATAGCAAGAATGTCCACTAAATATGTGTGGTCCCCAGAGTCATATAACCTGTGAAAATCCGGTACTTCCTGACCGATCAGGGGAAATAACACCTTCGCTTCAGCTTGGCGGTTCACCTTGCCCGGTCTGACCTTGACTTTGCCCTTGTCCCGCAGACTCAGAGGGCCGGCGGCTGAAGGGAACGATCCAGCGCAGCACCGAGACGGGCCTGGCGGTGGAGATGCCGAGCCGGACCATCCGCCAGGCCAGCCACGAGTCCATCGAGGACAGCATGAACAGCTACGGCTCGGAGGGGAAGTGAGTACCCCCTGCTAACGGCTACAGCTCTGTTTCACGCGCCGCTAACGTGCTAACGAAGCGCCTCTGTCACTGTTAGCATCGCGCGATCGGCGAAGACGAATGCACTGCAACTGTTGAAGCGGTTCAAAATGGTTACTTGCTTTTAGGGTTGCCAGATTTAGAAATTTGTCAAAACCGGACAACATGCACAGCTGGACGTTTAATGGCGAATGAGGGTGAGGAGCTGTCAGGACCAATGGCAGGGCGGTGATGTGTGCACGGTGCACCGTTGGGACCAATAACAGACCAGGAAGGCGTTTGCTACCACTGTCAGAACCTTATGTGGTGGTTGCTATGGGACGGGGGGGTGTACAGACGAGAACTGATTACAAACTAACGGAACATTTTTTCAATCAATTACTCAGACCAGACATTACATGTTGCCAGTTGGGACCACTGACCAGACTTCTACAAATGATTTGAAAACCAGATATTACGGTCGAAAACCTAGTATCTGGCAAAACCTACTTGTTTTGCCGACACTGTGCACTTATTAACAACTGGGAAAGTTGTATAGAGTTGTCAATGTGTGATCAACAGTTGCTGGTCATACAGTAGATAATCTAAATTGGATTGTATATGCACTTACTAATATAATCATATACTAATTGCTCTAGGAAAGCTAGATAACCAAGCTAGCTAGATTAATGACAATCAAGTGCTTTTTTTAGCCAAGTGCTAATACTTAACTAGCATGGTTTTACATTTTTCTGATTGGTTTCTAATGAAATCATTTCTAGTGATGGCTGGTTGGTTATCCAGATAGTTTCTTGGTCCACTATCGCTTTAGGAGTGTTGTTGGTGCACGTTGCATTGGTGGCAACACGAGCAGTCTCGTCCCGGATCAACGGTGACGCCAGCTCATCGGTGAGCACACTGCTCAGGGCTAAGATGGGTGACATAAAGAGATGATGAATCTAGGTCCTTGCGCAATGTTGTGTACGCTCACTGACCCATGGCCACCTCCAAGGCCTGGATGTTTGGCTCTCACAAAGCCTTGCATTTATTAGCAGTAGGGGAGAGTGGGGCAAAACCTAGCATGGGGTAAAATGTAACATGCACTTTTCAGGTAGATGCATCAGGCTTGAACGACATATTTCAGGTTAAACATGCAGAATTACCATCTCTTTGTCTCCAACGAATGACGGGAGAGTTAAATAAATGTTTCCGGAGATATTGCTAAATGTCTGTTTTGGCTATATGCAAGTGAATTTTTGAACCGGAAGTGTTTTTTGGTTACTGTATTATGTCTGTATTATTATGTTCACACACAAGAATCCAAATGTATATAATCAGACAAACAGTCGTTTAGTCACTAACAGATTTCATAGTTTTGATATTGCATATTTGCTTGTTGGGATTGCTAGCCAGCAAAAGTGCAGATACCCCCCCGTGGGGTTAAACTGAACAGCATCACTGCTTATATCAGTGCTAAAGGCACAGCAGCATTGCTTATATCAGTGTTAAAGGCACAGCAGCATTGCTTATATCAGTGTTAAAGGCACAGCAGCATTGCTTATATCAGTGTTAAAGGTACAGCACCATTGCTTATATCAGTGTTAAAAGTACAGCACTATTGCTTATATCAGTGTTAAAGGCACAGCACTATTGCTTATATCAGTGCTAAAAGCACAGCACCATTGCTTATATCAGTGCTAAAAGCACAGCACCATTGCTTATATCAGTGTTAAAGGTACAGCAGCATTGCTGATATCAGTGTTAAAGGCACAGCACCATCGCTTATATCAGAGTCAGAGGCACTGTACCTACCCTAGTGTAAAGGTCAGTAAAGGCGTTTGCAGTGAGGAAGGGATAAAGCACACAGCAGCGTACGGTATAAACACACAGCTGTTTGATCCCCCCCCCCACCGGCAGCGCAGTTGCCGCCAGACTGCAGGCCCCGTGGGTGTGCAGGTCCCCAGCGCTCTGACATACCGCTCAAGTGACTTCCTGTCGTGTCATACAGACACTGTTGGACTGCAGATTACGTCACTGGAATTTATAATATAACCGCCTTATCCACAGCAAATTACACGACTCGTTGGTCTCGTTGAGCTGCTAATTAGCAGAACCAGGCGTGCCACATTATGGTTGCAGTGAAAACATACTGGTCTATACCTATTGGCACAGGTCCAGGAGCAGAGTTTGGGAACCACTGTTTTACATAGCATCCATTTTTACACGACGTTATCCTTTTACACAAAGATGAAATAGGTGCTTTCCCATCACAACAGTCTGTATGGATAGCAGGAGTGCATCCACAGCCATGGTATCCGTGAAATCTGCAAACAGCTTTCCCCCAACGGAATTTAAGCTGGAAAACAACTTGATCGGTAGATCATCCCCAGTGACATTAATTCCAGGGGCCATTAGATGTTTTCATCGTTTCCATAGCTTCTGGGGGGGAAGGGGCGTTCTTATTGGCTGATGCCGGATCTCATTACCAGCGGTTTGTTTTTTTCTCGCGTTATTGCCCTAATCTCCTTATGAATGAATAATCAAAGGGGCTAATCTTCCGTGGGAGGAGCCGCTATCCCTGCTGCTGCTCCCTCTGCAGTCTCTGCTTCTGCATAAATGTCGCTCACGCTGCTAACTGGGAGAGGTCGCCAAATTAATTAGCGACGATCTACGCGATCAAAGGCATCGTGCAAAGCTTTCAGTACAGCTGGAGCTTGCAATCATGTATACATTTATGAGCGGGATTCAGCCTGTACTTGGACACTCAGGAGAAATTATCATTGTAATTATTTTTTCAAAATTGGACAGGTTCAATTACTTTTGTGGTTTTATTCATAATTGCACTTGTAAGAGTAAAGTGGTTGTGCTTGGATGTTTTATTCATACGTAGCAGTTGCATAACTTCAGAAATACAGACTGTAATGGATCTGAATTGAATATGGCACTGGTAGCAGCGCAACCAATAACATCTCACCCAGCTTCTGTAATGTTACAGATACGCAGAATCATTACATTAAAAAACTGCACAGACATTTAAAAACTTTATTGAAATTAGATAGGGGTATGTCTGCACCATGCTTAAATGGTGATTTTGGAATGTCTAAAGTGTTCGATATAATGAAGCAGAAGGACAGACAGATGTAGGCCATAGGGAATCACAACAAAAATTACAATAAGTCGTGAAACCATATAAACAAATGAATGCTCTACTTACCACTGGGTGGATTATTGTTTATTAGCTTTGTTCTTATTGAGAAGAAGAAGAAGAAGAAGAAGAAGAAGAAGGTGACCTCAGTCTATCATTCTAATATGAAACTGATGCATGTTGAGCTTATTGTCAAAATACCATTTAATAAAATAACTTTAAATAAAATTACATTTCAGAAATCCAAATAATCTTTGTTTGGAAGTAAGGAGGATTAAATAATACAGTATACAGCTCATGATTGCCAGCATCATGAAAATGGTTACCTATTGTCCATAACAATAATATAATACTGCCATATAGGTCACAGAACTATGTAGCTAGTTAAATGGGTTTATATTTATTAAATGTATACATACTGAAATGAAAGGTTTTAAAATATATTTTTTAAATATTTAGATTTGGCTACCAGTCTACATTACCCATCAGCCCAGGTGTTCTCTTTATCTAGACATTTCAGGACCAGTTAAACTGTGAGACATGGCATGTTGTTTTAGATAATGGAGTTTTGGAGTTGTCATTTTTCACAACAGTGGTTTATTTGTGGACAAAATTTACTATTACTTGAACTGTGGAATGTACTGTCATTTCTATTCATATCATTTATATAAAAAGTAAAAAATGTATTGACACTTTTGGTCTCAATGGGAAATGTCTGAATATGACAGACAGAATGTATTATTAACCCTGTGACACCCTGAATTGACATGCAAAAAATGTAAAATCCTCCAATAGTAATTTCCTCAGAAAGGACGAAAATGTACCGGCTCTAAAGATCCAAAACTACATATTAGACATTCTCTTTGTGGGGGGTTTTGTTGTTTTTCATCATTACTTAACCTCTAAAACATGATAGCACTCCCATCGACTCTCACTGTTATAGAGAGAGCATGTGTGAAACAGCTGCCACAGGCCACGAAGTGGCTTTCCTTGGGCCTCACACAAGACACAGGGAGATGATGGTTAACGTCCCATTATTCAGAGTTGGCAAGATGGTATAGCCAAGGCAGATGAACCCTGTCATGAAGAAGCTCCCTGCTGTGGGTGGGGATGGCAGATTTAACCTGTCGCAGTGATTACTCACTACCACAGGTGCAGCACTCCTTTCTGGGTCAATTAGCTGCAATATCTAATTTTCCATCATGCATATGCTGCCAGGGCAGTGTGCTCTTAACACATCCCCCACAATGACTAGAAATGTAATAAAGTTAACAAGTCTTATACATATGTAATTTTATGTGTGTCACACAAATGGAACATTGGCGCAGGGCTGGTTCCGCATAGGTGATGTAAGTGGTCGCCAGGGGTGCCATCTGTTCAAAAGCCATGCCTGCATCGGCACTTGCTGGTCATGTCCAGTGTCCTCTACTTCCCTATGAATCTATTTATAAAGACAATAATTAATTTTCCTGTATCGGCCATTACCCTCTTATCATTCCAGAACGTCAGGGCCTTTAATAGCGCTGTGGAACGTTCTCTCTGCCCTCGGACCGCGTTATAAATGTGTGGCAGAGCCGCACTCCGAAGCCAAATCAATCAAAGGAGGCCGAGCCCTTCCAGTGTGCCATTGGGTAACCTTGCACCTGTCCCAACAGCAAAATTACCGCAGTACGGGTACAACGACCTCGCCGAACGCGGATTACGGGAAATTTACGAACGGAGCGTGTTTCCGACCAAGGGAAGATATTTCATTATACCGTGGGTCAGGAGCCTCATGAATGCATAACTAGCAATGCGACTGTATATAAATGGCCTGGAGAAATGTGTACAAGCCCTATCATGGCCAGACTTAGTCTGAATGTTCTTTTGGGAAGCACTGTTTTTGGATGCCAGAGAAGGGGTGTTTGGGGTTGGAGCGTGCAGAGGAGCTAGCCAGTCTGCCTCCCTCCAGAGCACTGCTTCCAGGCCAGAATGGGAAGGAGGTCAAGGAGAGATTAAAGGAGCACAGAGTAGACTGCCTTTGTAATGCGCTTTCTTGCTCTGTCGCATTGTCAGGTTGTGCCTGGAATCGCTACATGTGAACATACCAGACCTGGGTCAAATATGTATTTGTTTTGGATTCAAATACAATTTTCTGTGCTCTGTTGATCTTGCCTGGTGTAATTGAGCCTGCCCATGTGACCAGAAGGCGGGATTTACACAAACAAATACATATTTGAACCAGGTCTGGAACATACATATCCTAACCTGACTGCTAGCACTGTATGCTGAGATTACCATTTTTTCTTCCTATAAATAAACAAGTTGTTTCAACTCATTTCCCCAAATATATATATTTTTTTATGAAAAACTATTCAGTGAATCCTTAATTGTGTACAAAGGGAGCCCTGTTACGTCCCAAAAGCCATCCCGAGTTCCAATAACCGGGCACAACAACAGACCGCAAGACAACAAATGCCACAAAATTGTAACACAAACGTAAAGGGAGTGTTAAAAAGGAGTCCGAGTCAAATAGGAATGTCTCTTCCCAACAGAATCTCTCAAAAAAAAGCCCTTTCAACTGAGGGGTCTTCAGGCTTTATCCAGACTTAGGTGGACACAGGTGTGCATCGTCAAGCAATCAAGCCCCAATCAGCTCCACCTACAGGACTGAGACAAGCACACTCACAGAGCAAGTGAACGTAACAGCCTAAAGCTCCTATTGACAAGAAGATTCAAAGGAGTTTAACAGGAGCATATGTGCTGTATTGAGTAATGGACAAATTTGAAAACAAAAAATGCATTTCTGTTACTTGCAAGACAATAAATTGGAATGAAAAGTGTATGATCAAAAATGAATGTTTTGTTAATGAATTTAAGCAAAGGTTATAGACACGTATAATTACATTACCTAAAATCAGAGCCTTTATCATGCTGGGTGTTTTTTTGTTTAGTTTTTGTTTTTGCATGTGATAAAGTTTTATTTAATCTATATGTTTTACGTTGTGTTTCAATTTATATACTGGCTTGAGAACCCAAAATGAAATATATTAGAATTAAAATCATTACACCATTGCTATGGATATGATAAATTTATATTGCAACAAGCATCATGGTTTTGTTTTATAATCTGACCGTCTGAACACTTGCTTGTAAAACCTTGGGGTTTATCCTTGTAAAACCTTGAGTTTTACAAGGATATAAAAGAATTCTGAAGAATTCTTGAGTGCATACATTATGCCATGTAATTATGCAGTAAAAAAAATTTACCTCTCTGCATGATATATTTTCTTTTTTAATTGCAATGCATACAGACTAAGAGATTATGCAGTGGCACGTTGGAATTATACTGTCAGAATTGTTGGATGGAGTTTAAATGTATTATTATTATTATTATTATTTTGTCGCTGTGCTCATTAATCCCAGATTAAAGAGGCTGGAAATGGAGAGGCTGAATTTTAGAGGCCAGTGTGAGACGTGGGACAGAGAGATGGCACAGCAGCGATGAGAAGGGGGGGTGGGGGGGGGTGGGGTGTCACCCGAGATCCTGCCCTCCCCAAAAAATGAACAGCATCTGGCTAGGGCCATCCCAACAGTCGTTTAAAAATAGACCAGGCACAAAAAAAGAAGAAAAAAAATGAATATTTTATTTATAAATTGAGGTCAGAACTGGAAAGGGAAATTAATTGTGCTCCTTCGACACCCCTGCAATAAGCAATGAGGGCAGGTTGGGTCTAGGCGGGTGGAGAGAGGAGACCAGGATATAAATAAGCATGGAGAAGGACAGTCACAGAACACAGGAAGGGTTGCCATGTTCTATGGATACTCCTTCCCCCACGAGCATCGTGTACATACAGTAGCTTGCTGTCTGGACTCTGCACTGAGCATTCGTACACGCGTCAAACATGGCAAATACAGGCATACAGCCCTGAACACCGCAGAGCCATATCTAACATAATGAACACAGCCTTGTTCTTAACAATCTTATCAATGCAAATGATTACAGACGGAGCTCTTGTGTGGATACACATCGGGCTATGTGACATAAGTTCATCATTGTTTGGCAGTGAAATAGAGCAATCATCACATTTCTACCTTATTGTCCCCCAACCGCGTGTTACACACTTGAGGTCTGATATTGTTTTTCAGATTTATAATACGGGTTATAATATTACTCCTAATATTACTCCAATGCTGACCTGCACTACATATTTGTCTATAATCTTATAATGTATTGCTATAATTATTATAGGAGAGCTCAGTTCCTAGCTCTTGCCTGAATTAGCACCTGCTACTGGATGTACAGTGATTCTTTTTTGTTGGGATTTGCAGGCAAAAACACACATTACATTGGATGTTATTCTGCGTAATGATAACTATCAATTCACATTTTCAAAGATCTGTAGGTTTTTACAAGAATGTCTGATAAAATAAAAACATAAAATACCAAGTACTAACATCTAAAAACATCTTTACTGTATAGCCCAGGAGAGCCTGGGTCTGGCAGACGCGTACCCCCCCCCCCCCCCTTTTTGAATTCTGCATTCTGTTTGCCTTGCCACTGCCAAAAATTACACATCCATTAATTCCCATCATTCCTAGGGTTTAGGACCCACCATCCACGGCTGCTTGCCAGAGAGCCACTCTTCGTTTCTATCCCAGAGGGCCGAAGGGCACGAAACAGCTCCCAAAACCCCGCCCTCAAACCCTCCCTCCCCCCCCCCCCCCCCCACCCCCCCTACGTTGGAGGAGATTTATTGAAAGCTTTTAGAATTGCGCAACTGTCCAAACCAGGACACTACAGCCTCTCACACTCTGAGTGCAGTCATGATCAGGCTCTAATAAAAAATTGAACCGTGTTAAAATTGGTAGCAGAGGTAGTAGCAGTTAAACTGTATGGGGCTGTCAAAAACCTGACTGATAACCTTCCCAGAACGCTCGTTCTCTTGAAGGCTGAAAATTAACTTCCAAATTTTTTTTTTTTAATGAACGAATGGCTATGAGAATTCATAGGCCTCATAAAATACAAACCATCTGCAACTCCTACCATAAACATGGGGATGCAATTGTAATGATCTCTGTCTCTCTCTCTGCTCCCCCCCCCCCCCCGCTTTTCTCAATCAGTCTGACCTACAGTAGGATGTGCCTGTCCACAGATGCCCAATTCAGTGACTTCCTGGATGGGATGGGCCCAGCTCAGTTTGTGGGCCGGCAGACTCTAGCAACAACTTCCATGGGTGAGTCCATTAGTCTAGTTCTGTGGTACTGTCGCTTTAAATGAGAGGGGTATCTCTGATCATTGTGATGTCATAATAGCAATCTTTCCAGAATGTTAAGGGGGGGGGGGGTGTTAATGGACAACGTAGACCCTGCACAACAGTTGTGGTAAACAGAATTTAATTATACATGTGTACGCCTCAAAACATTTACAGAATTGTTGTGGCAAAAACACATTGACCCTGTACATGGGGAGCTTCTTAAAAACATTTTGGGAGCATTCTAGAATGTGTTGGTAATGCAACCGAAGACGTCTCAGGCTTCAAAGGCTTCAAAGGCTGTTCTTGATGTAAGTTAAAAAGGGTTTCCTCGCCACTCCTGCTCTGCAGCAGCCTTTGAAGCCTGACACGTCTTCAGTGCCCATTGACAGCCAGATGATTTCTGCCAAGGCTGACAGACAGTCTCCTCCAAAATATCAACGTAGGAACCTGGGACCTGGTGAAAACCATGACTGTTGTGCTATTGTGTAGCTAGAGAACGGTTCCTCCTGGTGCGTGTCCACACACAGGCTACAATCGTTTTACTGGCCACACATTCTAGAGTACTCTCAAAACGTTTTAAGAAAGCTCTGTGTGTACAGGGTCCTAGAGAGGCTGGTCGCGTGTGTACATAGGTCCTCATTAACCACAGTAATACTCAGCATGTGTGTGTGGTTGTACATCTACTCGCATACGCGTTAGCCTTAGTGCTACGAATAAACATGGTGTACCAGCAATGCCCTGTGCCAGTCCTCAGTATTTTGTCTGTGTCCAGCACTGTAGCTGGCTAGCCCTAGCACGTACTAACAGGAAGAATGTTACATTTTCTCTGCATTCTCTATAAATAAAGATCTACTTAGGAGACCACTAGGGAGACTGAAGGGTTCACAATATGTCTTGTTGTATCATTTGGTCTTATTCCTTGTGCTCGCAAAAAAATCAAGTGTAAGTCCCCTCCTGAAAAATAAAGTGAATATGTTGTTTTTTATTCTTCAAGTATCTTTCACAGTTTTGGGGAGTTTGTGATTTGAACTCCCCAAGCTGTCTTAGAAAACAACAAAAAAGAAAATAACTCTTGAGCTGATAGAATTTGGGCCGGGGTTACAGATGGTTTCTCTTCGTTTAGGCGATGTGGAGATTGGACTGATGGAGAGGAATGGAAAACTGGAGGTGGAGATCATCCAAGCCAGAGGGCTCACCATGAGACCTGGATCCAAGGGTCCTCCAGGTAATCCGGCAATACCTTTCCTGTGAGGACAGTACTGAGGGATACCAACGGTTCTATTTTTACCACCCAAACTTGTGGCACAAAGGTCAGAATAAATTGCACTGCCTTAAGTAATTGCTATGGTTTCTGTTTAAAAGGTATGGATATGTAACATAAAGGTAGTTCACAGTTACATGGCTGCAGTATTTACACTCACACAAATGAGTGTTTTAAAATAAACTATAAATAAACAATTGCTCAGATGGGTCATTTGCATCCTTGCGTCACTCAGTTTTGGGCAAGCAGACTGGGGAGAGCTCTGAAACACGACACGGAAAGTGCGTCAAACTTTCCATGGTGCTGTCACTTTAAATAAGATGGACATCTCTGGTTATTCTGATGTCACAAGAGAACACTTCCCAGAAGTTAGTAACACACATCCCTTGCTACTTTGCATCCTTGCGCTAAGAAAAAAATAGAGCCTGATACTTTAAACATCTATTGCACGATTATCTGTTGTGTACTGTATTTCACATAATGAGACACCACAGGTTGATGCGGGATTTCATATGCATCACCATAAATTAAATGCACTGAAAAGGCTGGTCTGACAGAACAGAAAACACCAAACACAAAATGGCAGTGTTTACCTATGAATATGTTTACCTATGTTTGAAATTTGAGCCCAAATTCATGGAATCTGGAGAGTTATACACAGCCACACAGATTTTAGTATTCCTGTTAAGGCCAATAAAACCTTATCAAAATCCCAAAGTAAGTACAATGGGATTAATTATGCTGAATATGAAAATATTTTCTTCGAAATCTAGTCCAACTGCATGATACCCTGAAACATGACATTCAGTTATGCATAGATGCTAACATTCACATGCACATGTCAATTGTCCATAGGTAAAAGAACCACTTTGGGACTGATTTCCTTGAAGACTTTTAGCACATGTAAAACCTTTTAGCATGTGAAAACCTAATACCACAACCAATGATTGATGAAAAACATCGGTCATGTTATTGTATGATAAAGCCCAGGCTATGAAAGAGTATTTTTTGACATAATACAAGTGTCATTGCAGTGAAAATAGTTTCAGAAATATAGTTTTTTTTTTTACATTTGGTTATTGGGTTTAATACCAGTGACTCATGTCCCCTAAGATAAGTCTCACTTGAGCCTCAATGAGCCTCACACATTGTTGAGTCATTCATGTCTTTCTCTCATTGCCAGCTGCTTATATAAAAGTGTACCTACTTGAAAATGGTGTCTGCATTGCCAAAAAGAAGACCAAGTCTGCGAGGAAGGCCTTGGATCCACTTTACAACCAGGTCCTGCTATTCTCGGAGAGCCCTCAAGGGAAGGTTGTTCAGGTATGTTGGCTTCAATCAACCAATCGATCGATCAACCAGTGCATTAATCGATTGATCGTATTTATGTTTATACCTGAACAGGGCAGTAAGTGAAAATTTGAGACAATTCCATTTGAGTCAATGTCGGAAAAAGCAAATAATTTCCTTAACCCCCTTAAAAGTCATGAAAGACCTCCTGGATGTCAGACAGGATGAATATCGAATTATAATAATTTGAGCAAACTGATCATTTAAAATGTAATGTTTTACCATACTGTATTATCATACTTATCATTTGGATCTCACTGCAGAGAAACTGCAAAAGTTGCATAGAAAAAAAATAAAAACAAGAATTGTGAAAAGTTTCGTTTATTTTTTATCAACATGATCCTTACAGTCAGAACTTCTCGAAAGCATGATGTGAGTATAAATTGTCACATAATTTTGAGTCCATATTATTAGAGGATCTCATGGAAACAATGTCTCAAATGGAAATTTTTACTTCCCTTATAATGATTATTATGATGATGATGACGATGATGATGATGATGATGATGATTATTATTATTATTATTATTATTATTATTATTATGTTCATATCTTAATATCTGAAAGGCAAACTGATCCTGGGTCAGGGCTTAAAGCATAAAACATATACGCTCATACAGCATTTCACATTAGGAGTGCTGATCTCGGGTCAGGTATTCCCTGCCCATACTCTAATCCATTTTGGGCAAAAGCGATCTGATTCAGATTGTACTGGTTGCATTCATAAAGAATGTCACACTCTGAGAGGCATTATGAATACCAGGCCTGATCGCCAGCGGTCATAATGCTTATGTGTTGAGCTTCGGCAGGCAGTTTCCTTTTCGAAAAAGAAATCGGCGTGACCTTGTTCCTGTTCTGTGACCTTGTTCCTGTTCTGCGACCTTGTTCCCCTGCCATTCCTAACCATTTGGGCCCAGAAGGGCTGGAACCAAAAGAAGAAAAAAAAAAGACAAAAATGACAACAAAAAAGAGCTTATGGTCTCTTTCCGGAAGAATCTTCATCGCTGCAATGACACAACTCTCCAGTCGGGAGCCAGCTGGACCAGATTGGGTCATAAATGGATTTTTGCTGCGTTGCACTTTGTACCCAGCTAGATCTGAACGTAGAAGCCCTTTTGGAAGGATTCCCACTGATATAGAAATGCAGAAGGGGAGGGGGGGTGGGCTTACTCCTCTTTGATTCCCATAAAAGATTCAGAGCAGCCAGGTTAATAGAAGCGAAGCTAGGCTAATAGCCTCGCGTAAAATTTACTGTTTTTTTTTTTCACACAGTCGCCTGTGAATAATTATTGGAATAATTCGGTGTCTTGTCGCTGAATAATTGGATCTGTCACGCCCTTCTCATCTTTCATCTCTGGCACACTTCAGCTTCTGGGACTCTTCAGCCGGAGGGAGGGAGGAAGGGAGATAAATTTGCATTTTTTATCATTTGGCATTTGATGAAAAACTAACTGCTTAACATTAATTTGAAAAGATTGTTTTAACATGTACCCCACACTGGCATAACAAATGTTATATTCTCAAAAAAAAAAAAAAAAACTTTTCTAAGGGTACTGTAGAGCATGAAGGACATCTGTGTGAAAGCTGTCTTAAATGCTCAGGAGGATGAATATAAACAGAGATAATAGCTTAAACTATAAGATAAGCAGAGATAAGCAATTTATCGTGGTCCATTTTGGGAACTTTGTCTTTCCTTCTGTTACCACAGACAGATGCAAGGTTATCATTGGTGGACAAACAGATTGGCTGCACCATGGCTCCTTAATGACATCACTATTTCTGCTGTGAAGGATTAAAGATTTCTTTGAAAGGAATTGTTTGGCTGCCATACAACAGGCTTTCTGTCGTTTAAATCAGCAAGAAAAAGATACTTTTCAGGCTGCCTTTCATCAAATTGATATTAATTCATACTGAAGGTCAACATTATTGGTGAAAAAGAAAGAAAGCAGGAGTGACATTTTACTTTTTTGACTGAGCTGTATTGTTTAGCTGTCTGATCAGACTCACTCTATTTTTCCTCCACAGGTAATTGTCTGGGGGAACTACGGACGCATGGATCGCAAGTGCTTCATGGGCGTGGCTCGCATCCTATTGGAGGAGCTGGATTTGTCGAGCATGGTGATTGGCTGGTACAAGCTTTTCCCCACCTCCTCCATGGTGGACCCCACGATGGCGCCCCTGATTCGCCACTCCTCCCAGCTGTCCCTGGAGAGCACGGTGGTGCCCTGCTGCGACCGCTCCTAAGACCCCCGCCGCCCTTTCCCATCACGTGCCCCGGCCCTCCCGGGGGGGGGCCCCGCCTCCCTCTCTCCGAATCTCAGAGTGCTGCATTTGGGACGTCAGCTAGCCCGCTCTGGGTAAGCACTGGGGCTGGTGTTGCCGTCCTGTGTCAAAGTGGCACGGGCACACAGAAGGATTTGACGATCTTCGATTGGTGTTTCCACGGGGACGGGAACTCGGACTGACGACTGACTCGGCCCGTCGGGCTGGGCTCTGCTCTGAGCGCCCCGTACGGTCGGGGCTCGCGGCTTCCTTTGTTTCGCCCCCTCATACGACGCTCGCCGTAGCCCGAGGGTCGACGCCTGTTGCAGACATCGTACCGTCCGGAACGCTGGCTGGACATTTACACCACGCCCGTAGGGCACGCGCAATATCGGGGCGATGACCGGCGTCCGCGGCAACAGGCCCAGGGACTAGGCGGGAGAGCATCCTTAGTCTCGCGATGCCGGCCACGCCCGTTCACCGACGACCCCGTGGCCGCCGTCTCAAACCCGGGAGGAGGGGGGGAGGGGGCTTGGAGGTCGGACTGCGTTCACTTTCGCTGCTCAAGAGAAAACATGAATGTTTTGTCTTTGAAGCTTGGCTCGCCCCCTAGATTTATTCATATTTATTACACATTTTTTTCTTCTGTTTACTGTGCCAATTTACCAGCAAGTGTCTTTACTTTGTGGCTTGTGCCATTGTTCTGTGAATTAAGGGTGTCTTTTTGGGCTAAAACATCAGACGACTGCTTCTAAAAGGTATATATTGAAGTATTAGAGTTAAGTTCGGAAATACTTTTCTAAATATTTGCCATCCCGTTTGAATCAATGTGAAACTTTCTGTTGTGTACATCAATAACAATGACACTAGACCTTATCTGACGGAAATCATCAGATTATGAAGCTAAAGCTGCAAGCTAAAAGGTGAAGAGCTGAAATGAGTGTACTTGCAGCAAATGCTCTATTTAACGGGCTATATGTGCACTTTATTGTCATTATTTTTTCTTTCCATTTTTACATTATTGATAAGCTGAGCCAAAGTCTTTTGCTGTGTTGATTAGTAATTCAATGGGGACACTGGTACGCAACTGGACTTTGGTAGCACAGCAGTGTTGTAGCATTAGCATTCAGCATGACAGACAATATAGCTTAATACAAAATAATAAGAAAGACTTAGAAAAGCATGAGATTGTTGTTACTGGGTAATTGCAAGAAATACTTTGCTTAAAAAAAAAAACACTGAAAAATCAAGAAATAGGGACTAACGATGTAGCAGCAGACTAAAGTAGTTCATTATAGATGCAACTTTGCATTGTACTGTGAAGAATACAGAACTGGTAATCAGAGATGTGTTTTTTTTTACTATGAATGCAAAATTATGATTAAAAAAAACACTGAAATAAGACATATGTGTAACTATGTACAAAATTTCCAATTTGAGCAACTTTATACCAACATACAGTCAAAAAAGAAAGAAGAAAAGATGCAGGAACATCTGAAAATTTCTTACAAATTCCAACATCTAACATAAAATATTTCTCTGTTGGTTACAACATGGATTACAAGTGTTTTACAGTTTATCGTGTACCACCTTGTATTACCATGTAAAAATAAATTATACATATAAAAGAATTTGAATTACATTGAAAATAAAGCTATTCTATTACTATTATAGTTTTGTAATAAGGATATTCTATCATTTATACACAATATCCGTTATGACAGACCACTCTACCAGAAAGATGATTTGTGGCAAGACCACAAAACATTTTCAAATTTCGAAACAAAATAAATTGTTTCGATCTACTGGAAAATAAAATCTTGAATTTTCAAGAAACCAGTAAACAGCAATCAGAAGGTTTTATAACTGACACTTTGTACAGTGTAGCTGAAAGGGCATTCCAATGTGCTCTACACCTGTGTTTTAATTTAAAAACTATCATTTATGAAGCAATAATAAGCTTGTTATTTCCTCTGGCATTACCAGGCCAGAGAGTCAACAACCAAATCTTATTTCAAAAGACAATAAATTTAATTTCAAAATAAATAAAACATGCATGATAAATTAAGTCAGCACACCAATATGTTTTTTTTTTATTTAAATTTTTTATTTTAAAATTCTATAAAATAAAATAATATAATAGTAGTCTGAGGGGAAAAAAAGCTAAAATACTATGTTCACTTGTCAGTTCAAAGTAAATGAAATTAGAAACTTATTTCACACATACTGTACAAATGTATCTAAAAAAAGTTTCTAGTTTTTCTAATATACTGTTCTGTACCAGCACAAATTTAAAACATCTCGTCATGATGTGTGTGTGTGCACATGTGTGTGCTTTTGTGTGTGTTTGTGTGTTCTGAAATAGTTAGGTAGTTGTATTCAGTTCCAGGTTTGAAATAGTTATTTTCCACACTTTCTAGAACTTTCCCACATTGACAGGAGTTGACCCCACTCATGTTCTACAGACATTAACTCATTGGCATCATGAATTTCATTCGTTTATAAACGATTTGTGAATGTAATAGAAACTTTAAAGTGCTTGACATACACCAAGAAAACACGTTGTAAAAAAGGTACATTATATTACACAATCGGTTTATTCTCTAAGTTTGCTTATAAATCACATGTGAGGATTTAGTAGACCAATTATGTTGAAAGTGTGGTTGAAGTTTAACAAAATTTAACTGACTTGACTTTTTCCTTTGGATAAAATAAGATAAAATAAGATTTATATCTCCATGTACAGTACCCACATCACTTTTTTAAAAAGAAATAGTAAATCACAGTTGAATCAGCGTTCGCTTTAAACGACCACAAATTAATTCTTATTAAACTGACTCCCCAGATTATCCTTCATAAACTGGTGCCAAAAAACATTTTTTTTTCAAATTAACATGCAGAATTGTAGGGAGGCACAGCTTGTACTCATTTTTTCCAGGACATGGTAATGCCTGATCCTCCACGTTCTTGTATTCATAGCCATATAAAACATATTTGATAGACAAAAGGGCTGCCACGGCAACGTCTTTCATATTACAATAGTTATTGGCAGTTAAGGAAAAACTGGTCTTTGTTCTGTGCGTGGTACTTTTCCTCCAAAGAGAGAGAAATAGCATGAACTGGAGAGAAGACTTGAGCAAATAAACTAAAAAATAACTTTTCATCTATAACAATTCCCCCAGAAGAATTATATTTCCCTAAACAAAAAACACGAGTGCATTATAAAAAACATCATATTACATATATGAAATATACTTATTTTTACTAAATATGTAAAATTTTGACATTTCAATATGTAAGGGGCTGTTGCAACTACCATTGTGATGGAGTCAAGCCAAATCATGTCATAGGGTTGTTGATGACATGTTCATGATATTTTTGAACACGAGTACCACTGGAATGTATTTCAGTTTGCATAATTTCTTGATAATGTGCATGTGATTATTTTCTTTTTGAATTACTGTTGAATTTGAAAGAATGTGATGGCACATCACCTAAATAATCAAGTTTAACAAGAAATTATATATTATCTGATTTGCCCTGGCAGTTAAGGTGCAACTTTCTAAGCATGAGAACAAAAGAGAAATTATGGAATGAAAGCAACCTTTTTAAAAATAGAATCCTTGTCTGTACCTACCAACAGTATTTCTGTAATGTGCACACAGGTTTAATACTACACCCGGAGATTGCTACTGTGTGATTTTTTCTGTGGTCATTTCAACCCCAAAGAGTTTGCCCTGATATCCCCTGAGACCTGGCTGACTAGTTTTAAGTCTTTTATTTAATTTTTTTACACATTGCACATTGCAAAGTGTCTTTGATGGCAAAAATGTGTTTCAGTGAAAATCTTTTTTTTTAAATATCCTTTGTGGTGTAGGTTTCAGCATAGCAGAATATATGGCTCTTGATATTTAGACCAGAGACTCATGTCCCCTTCAGACAAAAAAATGATAGTTTGGAATGTCTAATTCAGGGGTCTCCGACCTGTAGACGCAGGGTTTTGCTTTAGCCCAACTCTAGGACACCTGATTCAACTGATTATTTTGTCATGGTCTTCAATCAAGCCTGATTCAACTTCTGTCTTGATAAGCAGAATCAGGTATTGTAGCGCTGGGCTAAAACCAAACCTTTTTTGGATAAGGTTGGACACCCCTGTGGTAACTGGACACCCAGGCCAGCACTTTGACGGCCTCTGATAATTCAGGAGGCTGCAGGACAGCACGTTCTCTTCCCTGAAAGCCGGCGCTGCCAGCAGCTTGCCTGTGGAGCTACGCAGCCGTTGGGTGGAAGTCGCCTCCCCCCGCCACCACAGTGACACGCCTGGCTACAGAGGGCGCTGGCACGGGCGCGGCGTGACGTACCCGTCCGCGCTCTGAAGCGGCGTGGTGACAAAATGAGCCGTACGCTCAAACCGAGCCCTCTTCTGACGGTCATTTCGGCGATACGTTCATTCTGTCTGTGACTCAGCGCTGATGATGGGTTCACGGGTCTGAAGGTTTATGACTTTCCTAATGCCTTTGATTTCATCTGCACCCCCAGCCTCCCACATTACCATGAGGGTCAGTGTACGAATTCTTGACTCCATTTTTTGGGAAAAGGTCGCCTGTTGGCTAAAGCATACTGCATCAGTAATCACTAAAGAACCGCAAGAACTGGAATGACTTCCAGAAAATGATGAATCTAAAGGCTCATTTCAGTAGAATCCCAGGGGAGCAAAGCTGGATCTGAGGACACAGAAACAATAGGGGGGGAAAAATTACGCAACTGAAAGTGAAATTTTTTTTAAAAAAAATTCTCACCAATGAGAAGACACCCTTGTATGACTCAGTTTCATGTGTGAAACACACCTGTCAACCTGTTCTCCCATTTTAATACATTTGACTCACTGTGTCCTGCAGGGAGCCTCACTCAGAGGTGCAACAGAAGGATCCTATCAGGAATTTACTCCCATAAATATTCATCCCAACATGACCTAATGCCCTTATATAACAACATTCGCATAATCGATAGTAGGAAATACTCAAGATGAATCCAACTGTGTACGTATGCACCAGATTCTAATTTAATGAAAATAACTAATTATTTCATACATCCATCAACCAAACTATGAGAACATGATGGATGTGTTATTCATTGATGTTTTGAGTATAATTCTTATAATAATAATAATAATAATAATAATAATAATAATAATAATAATAATGTGCTACTCCATTCTTTATCTAAATTGCACTTTTAGTTTCAGGCAAAATGACATCAACACAAAATAGAAGGGGTGATGTGCCAGAATCCTCAATTAGCAGTCATCCAGCTGTTACCTGGGCTATCTGGGTGACTCTTCTGCATAGGAGGGGGTTTCTGTGTGATCGTCGTTTGTATCTTTTCCTCTCATTACAAACAAATGTCTATATTTCACACACTCTGACACAGAAGCCTTAAAATCAGAGACTGGGGGTCTTGTGAAGCAAAAATTGTAATATTTCTGACACTACCTACCTAACTATTTAGAAGAGGAAGGAGGAATAAAAAACATAAATTAACACGTGATTGTGTCATCTCCTCTCAAAATATTGAGGTCCATTTCTTTATTTTACACATTTCCCCCCATCTTGTTCTTCTTTAAGTGTGTTTTCTCTTTGTGCTGATGGTGGTGTATGTGCTGTTTCATGGGTTTAAGTCTTACAGGCTTAGAATTATTAAGTCTGGCGAAGAAGGAGTTTTGTACAGATAGGATGCTGTTAATTTATGTGAACATATCACTCACCTCTGTTAGTTACAACAGGATTCAGTCATGTGCTGAGACCTTGTGATTAATAACAGAGAGTTATGATATTTTTTTTGTTCACTGGTTTAATGATGTAGATTTAAATTATTTTAAAATATACTACTGTTGAACAATGCACAGTTTGATGTAATTGTTAAAAATATTCCAACTGTTAATAAAAAACATGATTTAATCTGTTTTCTCAGAAGCATCTGTGTCTGTTTTATATATTTTTGGCTGGACCGCAGCAGCGAGGCCAGCCCTACAAAAACGAATGTCTGTGACTGAGTGACTGAGTGACTGAGTGATGAAATTACACCATTGGTCGGCCGAGTTATGAAGTTACACCATTGGTCAGCCGAGTTATGAAGTTACACCATTGGTCGGGCAGATCATGTGTGTTAGGTCCAGCCATGTACTAGGTTTTAACCTGGTCTTGTTTAGCTTTTAAATGGTCAAACTCATTTCCATATTTTGTAGTCTCTGTGAAACAGAGAAAGTTCTCATAAATATGTGAGACTCATTTACCAAATGCTTCTGATAGGTCAAAGGTTATGTCATGGTTATGATGACATAAATAGCATGCGTCCTTATAGCGTGACACATAATTGGCCATAGTGTAGAAGGTACAAGAACATCTTCTCTGGTTGGTCAGACACAAAGTGTCCCAAAGTCTGCCCTTGAGGCCCCACACAATTAAATACACGTTCTCACTCAAGTGAGCAGTGGTTCAGGATTGTGTCATATAAGTCATTTGCAAGTGTCAGAGGGCTTGACATTGCCCCTATTGAGCCTTTCTATCAAGCCTGCATCTCCAGACATTTTGATGAAGGAAATTGCCCATAATTCTTTGCAGCCCGATGACATTCCTTTATGAACAGCAATTAAAACGACATGTCAAAAGTAAATGAACAGTCTTAATTTCAGAAGTGAAGATTACATTACATTGCAGTAAAAGTTTTTGCCTGTATAGATATATAAAAAAAGTTTATTTAGGCCTATTTCTTGGTCACCAGCAATGAGAGGAATTGTACTGTGTCATTGTCCATTTGTTTTTGGCGTCTTTGCCTTCCATGATATCTTGATTTCATAGTAATACTATATCTAAAAATGCTCATAAACAAGCACCACGCTGTTGCTGGCACGGGACCACATTCAAATGAAGCTCTTTGAGTCAGATCCATGAGCGATACAAGTCTGTTCCATTGAGCTGTTTGCACCTGACCCGCGTCAACACACTCAACATGGCGTCAAACCGTTAATTTCCTACGGAGGCAGCGTTGACACCCGACTTGGCAGCAACGACGTGCCTGCCGTAGTGCACGGCTCGAAATTAATGGCGTGTCGCAATGCTCGGAGTTCAAAATGTTCGAATCTTGTCCTAGCTTGGCACCGACCTTTTCGTAACGCCTCCAATCACATCGCAGATCTGCATGACGCACGCAGACGCAAACATAGAAGAACAGCTTAAAGCCGCCAATGTCTTTTTTTTGCTCGAGCGTCAGAGACGTCCCTCTCCACAGCCCTACTATTACAGTTTTCCCAAACCCCCGTCTTCCTGGATGGCTGACGGCAAGCTTCAGCAGCTGGCAGCACTCGATGCTTCTCGTGCGTAGTAGTCGCCGCCTTCCTTGGCGTCGAATGCAGACTTCGGCTCCTGTCATGTGACAGGGGCTCCAGAGCGCAAAGTGGAAAACTCCTCGCAGATACGTAATGGCGGGCGCGTGATTCTCAGACTTTACGTGATGAGGGTCCCAGAACAGACACTGGAATGCAGAGCCATAGTCCATATGCTCCAGCTGCGCATGCAGCCTGCTCCTCATACAAGGCGACTGCACAGCTCAGACTCTAGGGCTCTGTTCTGCCAAGCGCATGGCGTGTTGCCTGTGGGCCCACTGGCGAAATGGTGTTTACATCATGGATTATGATTGGCTGAAAGTGGGAAGGGAGCCGCTGCTGGGGGTGTAATCAGAAGTGTGCACCAAAATCAATGGGGTCATTATAAAAATATATAATCGCATTAAAGGCATTATTACACATTTTATTATAATAAAAATACTCACTGCAAAGTGTTTTAGATGTTAATCGGTCATTATTTATTCATATTTAAAAGCCTAGTTTGAACCAGATTTGTACATCAAGATCTTCATCAAGATCTTGTTTGCCGTGTGGTATGCATTTTTACAATGGGTGTTTTTTTAACCCTCTTTCCTACACCATGTTTTTAGCCACATGTTAAACCTCCAAATAAAGCTTTGCTTCCTTCTGCGTGCACGTGGTAGTATTCCAGCATATCCTAATCTTTTCTGCTAACTCCACAGAAGTGTCCTGCAGAACCTCAGACCTACCGTTACCTAAGTAATTGGCCCCTACATGAACCATGGCCACTGGGTCCCTCCCCACTTGGGACAGGAGCTTGTCCACACACTCCTGGAGATCTCCTACCTGGGCACTAGGCAGGCAACACACCATACACGATTCCTTGTTGCACAAATGCTGTCTAGCCCTCTAATAATTGGTATTATCAAATATCACCAGTTCCAATTTGTACATGGCAGCACAAAAACTGCAATTCTGCAATTTCAAAATGCTTTTTACAAGCCCACGGAAAGTCAGTGGGTCACACCACAGTCACTTTGTCTATATTTGTTCTGCAGTCTATGGGGTTGACCCATCATACAGGAATGTGAAGGAAATTCTATAGAGAGGGTATGTCCAGGTAACAGAGGCTGGATGTCCTTCAGCACACTCGACCCCGGTTGGGTCCTGGCAGCTTTTCAGAGGAGGCGGCCTCCAGCATGGCGGGCTTCTGCTGCCCGGATTATAGCCACGTGTGGCAAGGTAATCCGCTGAGGTTTGGCTCGCGTGCATATGAAGGATCCTGGCTCACTACCAACGTTGAATCTATAACCTTTAACCCACCAGTTATAAACATCAGGTTATGTGCTGGTAAATGTAAAATAGCAGCATGCTACTTGGAAGCAATACAGAGAAAACAGACACACAAAATTGTGTATATATATATACAATGAGAAAAAAGACAAGTTCCATTTATTCATAAATAACCAATGCTACACTTTTACAAAATGTCAAGTGCCCTTCTGTAAGAAGGCTCATGTGCTTTCATTTTGAAAGAAAACCACCTCTGGATAGCACGATCCTGTGGCCAATTCTTCACTTAAATTAGAGCTTACAATAAGATATGCATAACAATACCGCAATCACTGTGTTATGTCTTTACATAATGTATGCATTTTGGCAGTTAGGCGATGCTGTAACCCAGAGCAACATAAATAGATTCAATTTCTTTGCACAAAATCCATTCAAACTGCTGGATATTTTACAGAAGCAATTCATGGTAAGTACTCGCCTGAGGGCACAACATCATCCCATCCGGATCAAACCCAAGCCCTTTGAGTTATGAGTCCACTTCCCTAACCATCAACCACATTATTGCCCTTGCATGTATAAACACTCATTCATTCATTCATTCATATTTGTATAATCCTGCAGCTTCCTGCAAAAGGCGCACAATTCATACCCTTCTAAATGCATTTGCATTCATACTTTAAGCATTTAAAAAGTAATTGAGCGTAAATTTTCTTTTCTATTGTGACTGCTGGTGTCTCAGCCTCCAGTCGTGGAGTGCTGCATTCTCAGCTGGTTTTTGTGATTTCCTTTTTAGCCAATCAATGGCTTAAATTAAGCACTTAAGTGAACACAAAAGGAACACATCAGAAACCAGCAGACACAGCGGCCCTCCGGGATTTGAGTTTAAAATCCCTGCTTTAAAAAGCATGTACATTCACACTTGCTCACAAAATGTACTGCTAGCAGATTACCGGGTGATATTTCAGCAGAGTTTTCACACTGAATAAATCTATTCGCAGTCGCCGGCTCAGCCAAGCATGAGGGGCGGCCCGGTGGTCCTGTAAACAGCCAGCCTGCGTTCGGGTCCTGTTTCAGTCCAGCAGGGTGATGATGACATCGTCGTCCTGCCCCTGCCACAGCATCTCGCCCGGGAAGTCCACCATCCCGTGCTTCCTGCAGCGGAGCAGAATGCCCACCACCTTGTCGGAGATCTTGACGTAGCGGTCGAAGAGCCTGCCGAAGGTCATGTAGATCGTCCCGTCCTTGGCCACGTTCCCCATGTCCCGGATGATGTAGCACATCTCGTCCATCTCCTTGCGGACGTGCCTCTGGGCCCTGTCGCCCCGCTCGGCCGTTTTGGAGCCCTCCTTGGGCTTGCCGTACCCGGGGTCGCCCTTCTGCAGCCGCTGGGACATGGCGAGCTCGTGGTCGAACTCCTCGCTGAAGGGGTTCAGTTTCTGCCCCTCGAGGTGCTGCTGGGACCACTGGGCCCATTTGGCCTTCAGGTCCCCCATGGTGCTCACCTTGATCTACGGAGAGCACAAGGAGCCAAAAACACCAAATCAGCCTCTCAGCACTCTGCCATTCATATTCTCATCATGGGCAGTCACCCATCTGCATATTAATGCTGATAGCTGTTCTCTTGCACACTTTGGCTGTCTTAGACTCCTTAGCTGTTAAGACCCACATTACAGGAACTTTTGTTATGTTTCACATAATCATTTAAATTCACTGTGAAAATGGATCTGTGGATAACGTGGTGTTAGAATTGAAATAATGAGCCCTTTCCTAATTTTGTTTGTTAAAGATAAGGACAATAACCGAATAATGTGAGGAGAATATATATTTGCTCATAGTTTACACAGGTGTGTGAGGAATGTAGATGTCTCCACCTGCTTAACACAGGGGGAAGTGGGGTGAAAGCTCTCTGAATGCCAAAATATCGACTATATTGACAATATTTACCAGGCACTGACATCAATTATTGTTTACAATGCATGACTGCCTTAGCGGTGTCGTCCAATGTGCTCTATCAGAGTGCAATATGCTCTAGCTCTATCAGAGTAAAATGTGCTCTATCAGAGTAAAATGTACTCTGTCAGTGATAAATGCACTCTATCAGAGTGTAATGTGCCCTATCAGAGTGAAATGCACTCTATCGGAGTGAAATGAGCTCTCTTCAGAGTGAAATGCACCCTATTAGAGTAAAATGTACTCTGTCAGTGTTAAATGCACTCTATTAGAGTAAAATGTACTCTGTCAGTGTTAAATGAACTCTAAGAGTGGATTTCAGGCCTACCTTAGGCCTGCTCTTGCGCGTGTTCTCCTGCTCGTCGCTGGGGTCGCTCTTGCAGTCGCTGTTGTCGCTGAGCCCGCTGTCCTCGCCCAGGCCGCTGTCCTCCGTGTCCAGGCTGCTGCTGCGGGAGCCCAGCCTGCGCGTCTCCTTCTCCAGCTGGGTCCACGCCTTCAGCCCCCCGCTGGCCTTGGAGGAGCAGTGGCGCCTCCTGGTGGGCGAGTCCCCGCCCAGGAAGGGCTTCCCTTCCTCGGAGCCGAAATGGCCGCCGTCGATCTTCCCTTTGACGGCGCAGACCAGGCCGCAGTCGGTCCTCCTCGGCTCCACGCTCCGGGTCACCGCGCCCGTCTTGATCCCGCCTCCGCCGTCCTGGTCGCCGGCTTCCACCGCGCGAGGCCTGACCGACAGCTTCAGCTCGCTGCGCTCCCTCTTCTCTTTCTCTTCCTCCTCCTGGACGGAGTCGGGGACCCACCCGGCGGGGATGGAGTCCTGCCTCTCCGTGTGCTTGTTGGCCCAGCTCTGCCAGCTCTTCGCCAGCCCGGTCACCATCACCGCGCACCGAAACCTCCTCACCGCCCTGCTGCACGACCGGCTTTCCTGGACCTCGGTAGCCATCTTAGCAGAAACGCGCCTACGCTCTAAATAACCTGGAGAGCTAACGGCAGTCAGTCGTACCCTTTTGAGTCCTCCCAGAGCGCAGCGGGACCCTTAAATAGGGGAGAGTGCGGGGGGGGGGAGGGGGGTGGGAGAGAGAGCAGAGGAGGGGTCGGGTCGGGGCGGGGCCAACGTGCCACATACCTTCCACACATGGCTCCACAGTGACCCAAGCGAATACGAGTGGCATTCCCCCACTTGGGATCTGAGCAACAGGTGGTCACATTTAGAGCCTGTGACGCTCCCCAGTGTTTGTGTACACATATAATTAGCTCCAATGGCTATATGTGATAAGGTCATTCCAGTGTATATTTTCTATTTCAGAATCATGAGTTGTGTGTTTGTGTGGGATATGAAATAAATGGTTATGAGTCCATACATTTATTCCATGCAAATAAAGGTGTTTATGTGTGATATGAAAGAAGTGCATATGAATACATACATTTATTCCATGCAAATAAATACTGTACACAGCCTGTCCCCTGTCTCATACTGTTTTCAGCAGGTGATTCTCTGAGAAATGATACATACTTATTATCATAGTGTTTTCTAAATGTTTGCTAAAATATGTTGCACAACCAGCTTCTACTGTAGGTATTAAATATAATATGTCCGAATTTATGCCTGAGGTGAAATGGGAGCCCTGACTGAGTGATGTCCCACTGGCTCCTGCGTGTTCTGGTGGGTGTGTTGGCTCACGGAAGGGCCGGCATTTCGAGGGAGGTGTTATTTCGGAGTGCGGCCACACGTGAGGACCGACTGCTGCCAAAGCACGGACAGATAACATTAGCAGGACCTTTATAAACGGCAATAATCCCAAACAGGAAGGAAGGATGCACTACCCACGGTGCATTTACATTCATCACAACCACTGCACTCCTCAGTCTGGTTTCGGTCGTTTCTGATTCAGCCTCGCTCTTCGTCCTTCTGAGCCACCCCTCTGGAGGAATGCCTCCTGCCTTTTCCATGAACACGTTCTGAAACAGGCACTGATACCCGACGCTGGCTTGGGGAGAGGAATATGTTCCTACCGCTCCTGACACTAGAGACGTACGGAAGCAGATCCTGTTGGCTTGCTTGTGGCACTTACAGCTGTTATTGTACTCCTCTTTAGACTTTAGATATAATTTTGCTCAAGTCAGACTCCATTCATCACGAAAATAATCACGAACACCAATATAACGCGTGTCCATGTGGAAGTTGAAGCAAAAAGACACACAAATCTTAAAACAGAGATAGTATTCCCTACAAATACAATCTTCTACTTTTTTTCTACTACTACTACTACTACTACTACTACTACTACTACTACTACTACTACTACTACTACTACTATTATTATTATTATTATTATTATTCAATGCTAATAGTCCCCAAACTCTTTAGTCAGTTCCAAAACCCTTGATAACGTTTCAGAATTAATTATTGCATCAGAAAAGTTGATGTATCAAGTAAAAAGACCAAGAATTTCTGCACATTTATTTGTTGAGGGTGAAAATTTTGATGTTTTAAAGACGGAGATTTAAAGATTATCCGGTCCGACCGAAAGACATTGAATGCCTTTGAAGCTGATGTCAGAGCAATGGGTGTAAAAACTTCGGCAGGATGATGGTACAGGCTAAATCAGGCTGAGGAATGATACACTAGCAGGCTCTGCGTGACGTCAACTGACAAGGAAAAGAGTGATATTGCCCAATAACACCAGAGTCACTTTTACTACCAGCATATTAAAGGGATTACACTGTTTCACACCATTTTGTCATAAACATGCGGTTATTCATGCTTACTGTGGTAGTACTGTGGTATCATATACCAAATGCAGCTTAATTTGTCATAATATTTAAATCAAATGTTTTTTTACAATTCTATTGTACTTGAAAAACCAGTATTCCTACTTGCCGCTGTAATACAATACCTAACAAGCATTCACCTACAATCTCATGCAAATCATAGACAGAGAAATTCACAGTGAACTATGGGGGCTTCAAAATGGCTGTTTGCACTCTCTCACAAGATGTAAAAGACTATGCATATATACAGTACAGGCCAAAATTATTTTGCCACCTGCAGTTTTTTTAATTGTAATTAAAGCCAAAGCCTATTTTGAGGAAATTTGTGGTTAAGATTATCTTTAAGTAAAACAAATCTTTTTTGTGTTATTGAAGGTAAAAACTGAAAAAAAAAATACTTGCCCAAACCATAACACCCCCACTACTACGTTTCACAAATGAGGGGGGGTGCTTTGGATTTTGGGCAGTTCCTTTTGGTCTCCACACTTTGCTCTTGCCATCATGCTAATACAGGTAAATCTTGGTCTCGTCTGTCCACAAGACCTTCTTCCAGAACTCTGCAGGCTCTTTTAGGTGCTTTTTAGTAACCTGGCCATCCTGTGTTTTCACTTGCAGTTTAGCCTCTGTAGTTCTGTTTGTGAAGTCTTCTGCGGACAGTAGTCACTGACACATGGATACTGAAGAGTGTTTCTGATCTGTTGGACAGCTTTTTTTTTTGGGGGGGGGGGGGTTCTTCATTATGGTGAGAATTCAGTCATCAACTGTAGAAATCTTCCTTAACCTACCAGGCCCTTTGTGATTTCTGAGCTCACAAGTGCTCTCTTTCTTCTTAATGATGTTCCAAACAATTGATTTTGGTAGGCCTAAAGTTTTGCCTATGTCTCTGACTGTTTTTTTCTTATTTCTCAGCCTCATAATGGCTTCCGTGACCTTTGCTGGCACAACTCTGGTCCCAATGTTGACAAACCCCAATAACAGACTCCGAAGGCATTAAAAAGGCTAGACTAAACACTGCAACAAAAAAAGGCTAGACTAAACAGAGCTCTCGTACCTGCACTAAGGAAGCAATTGCACTCCTGACTAACTAGAAACCCATGTGATGCCATTTGTCCCAAACATTATGATGCCCTGTAATGGGGGGGACTATTAATTAAAAAATGCTGTAATTTCTACATGGTGAAACAAAAATTATTTAAAAAAAAAACAAATGTTACAGTTAACATTACCTTAAATCATTTATTTCCGCTTTAAGGCTGTGCTGTTCATTTGCCCACCCGTACCTGCACAGACACACTCTCAGAAGTGGCTCATGTTTGCGATGCAGTCAGCGGTGAGGTGCAGGAACCGGAGCGTGTCGTTCATGACTTGGCTGCTCATGAACGGAGGGTTGAGTCACGGCGAGCGAAGGGCTGTATCTGACATCAGAGAGCGCAGGGCCAGATGGCTGCAGTCAGACCAGCTGTTAACTCCTGCCTGTGTTATAGAAAGCTGGTGAGCTGGGTTATGGAGTGTTGTGTTATGGAGAGCTGGTGAGCTGTGTTTTGGAGAGCTGTGTTATAGAGTGTTGTGTTATGGAGAGCTGTGTTATAGCGTGTTGTGTTATGGAGAGCTGTGTTATGGACAGCTGGTGAGCTGTGTTTTGGAGAGCTGTGTTATAGAGTGTTGTGTTATGGAGAGCTGTGTTATGGAGAGCTAGTGAGCTGTGTTATGTATAGCTTCTATAGGGAAAAAGCTATCCTTTTAAAAGCTGACTAACTGCCTGAGATGCACAGCTCATAGAATAGACATAATTCATCCCATTTCATCTTCTCTACATTTTATACTCTCCAAAGTGATACTGTACTCTAAATGTAATTATTTCATTATATGGCACATTTATGTCCATATTCATTTTATATGGTTTGGCACAGATTCTTCTGCTAAAATAAATCTTTGGATAGTCTGAGGAAAGTTAAATCTAGTTTACAACTGAGATAAAAAAAGTACTGTAGTTATAAAATTTGCTCTGAAATGGTCAATAAACCATTTTAACAACAAATCACCTGGAGGATCCTGCTAAGCTAAGTATTTTTTCAATTTTATTTCACAAGGTAACTAACCCAGACATTATGAGTACACACTTGTGAATATAACACTACCCCAGACATTACCAGGACACACTTATGAATATAACACCACCCCAGACATTATCAGGACACACTTATGAATATCACACTACCCCAGACATTATCAGGACACACATGGGAATTTAATGGTTACAGTTTCTGTGAACTACTTTCCATTGCATTACTTGAGAAGCTACTCGTATTCAGAGTGACTTACAATGTGAGAGAAACATAAGTACATCCAGCAGACCTATATGAACCATCGCGACAGACCTGGAAAAAGCATTTCCAGGCCAGTGAGTGAAGATGCAAGATGGCTAAAGCACCCATGCTAATTAGCCATGCTGAACAAGCCCTTGGTAGCGAAATATGAAGCCATAAAAATATAATGACCTAAACCCATAAAAATACCATAACCTGAATTAGCACAAAGGGTGGAAGTGCTAGAGCACACAGAATGGTTCGCTATCTAAAAAGAGAAACGCGTGGAGAATGTACGGGTGAACTGTTTCAGAAAGGTGCATGCTGGGATATCCTAATCTACCTAGCTATTGTTCCAAATTTAGCTGATGATCTCGTGCATTATATTCTAATGACTAGCCTCATTGCTGTTGGCATACATATTACAATATCTGAGTGCTATTTGCATCACCTCAAGTCACATGTTTCGAACGCCTGTTCCATCTGTCAATAATCTGTCAATAATGCAAATAGAAAAGGATTAGAGTATACACTTTCAGAAGTCTCATCATTGGCAGAAGGCAATACCTTGACATAAAATTTTTTCTGGGTGGCACAGTTTTAACTAAACTACAGCAGAGAGATGACAGAAAAATTACTTTACGACATAACATCAGAGCATGTGCTACATTTCTATTTTGTGACTTGATAAAAACCTCACACCAAGGGTAGACCCCTGCAAAATGTTCTTCTTTCAAGTGGATTTACTTTCTCTATGAACTCAATGGCACCTATTGTAAGGCCTACGTCAGTCTTGTTTGTAGCCATGTAAAGGCTCACCTATGTAGGCCAGAGGCATGCGCTGGCACTGTGGGGAGATGCGAGTGGTATTTTTAACTTGGCCTGCCAGTTGCCTCAGCAGCAAGTAATTTCCTAGTCATGTGACGCATCCATATTTAATTGTGTTGTGCTCATTGTGTGGCACCATTTTAACTCACTGTTATTTTATTACTGGTGTCACGTCATGTGTGTGTTTATATGCAGCACTATGCTAGCTATGTTTCAGACCTCTTTATGCGAACATAGATTTTGAAGGCAACCATCATGGAAACCAGTATGGAATATTGATAAAATTTGGACACACTCATATTATGCATAAATGAGCAGAGCTGGCATATGTTATAAACTATTTTATTGGAAGCAATAATTAAGCTTTGATGTGGCGTCCAAACATCTGACTGACTGACTCGCTGTCCTTCCACCCTTTGGGCCCTACTGTTCATAAATATTTAAATACAGATAAAGTAGCGACCCTCATCCATCTACAGCCTGTGGTGGAACTGGACGACTTCTATAGTGGGCTGGGGTCACTGTGCTAGGGGTCATGTGTCAGGGGTCATGTGATGGGGATCATGCTGCTAGCATCTGGAAGCTTGTGACAGAATCACCGAGAAAACAAGATTATATAACTTCAAGGACAGGCCATTCAGCCCACCTAGAACATAAGAACATAAGAATACATAATGAGATGAACAGACCATTCAGCCCAGCTAGAATATTAATACATAAGAATACACAATGAGGAAAACAAGCCATTGGGCCCATCTAGAACATACGAACATAAGAATACATAATGAGAAGAACAGGCCATTCAGCCCACCTAGAATATTAATACATAAGAAAACAAAGTGAGGAAAACATGCCATTGGGCCAATTTTGCCTCATCATAGGGTGACTCAACTCTGGTCCCTGAGGACTGCGCAGTCTTTGATTTTCACTCCATAATCACTAGCCAGTTCCGACCCAAGAAACCAGATGAGGTGACTTAATTATATATTCAGTGCTTTAACTGATGGGGTAAGTGCTGGGTAGCAGTGGACTCCAGCAGACTACATCCTTCCAGGACCAGCTGAGTAGCACTGATCCAGAGGACATCCAGCACTGCGCCAATCTTGGACTTGACGGCCTCTGCCTCTACTACATGATCTGGCCAGCTGTTCCACACACTGTGTAAGAAATGCTACCTATCATTACACCTATCATTACAACTATATACCTGATAATAGGCGAGGCACTGATCAGGCCCTGGTTCATTCCATCACATTAGTGGTTTATTACAGCCAATAGCTGCAGAGACATTTGTCAGTCGGGGGCTAAGGGAGGGTAAATAGAGGGGAGAAACCTGGGAAACCAGTGACAGGTAAACTGTGAGAAATCCTGACACATCAACATGACAGGTGAAGAGAAAATCAATTAAAGCTCCAAGATCCTTCAGAATAGAAGGCTGTGAGAGAGTCCCCAATTCCTACTGACCTCCTGGCTTTCTTCTTTACAGACATGCAAGGTTCGAATTATGGGGCAACCAGGGGAGACTTCTGCTCCCCCAAAAGACCTGAGGCCCCCAGGTGCACGATCGCAACCACCCCCCCCCCCTCCCCCACTGCGGTTCACTATCGAACAGACAGAAAAGCCAGATTGTAATTCGAACCCTGAGCACACGTCAGAACCACACTTTACATTTAGAGGTGACTATATTCATCAGAACAGCTTTCAGCATCAGTCACCCCTCTGCTCCTGACGGTTTAAGGTCCCTCCTAAGGGCTGATGTCATCCTCCAAACTGTGAGGGCAAATTATGACCGTTCAAACTCACCGGCTGAAAATTTGAGCAAAAAAAAAAACCCACAAGCCTCTCTACGCGCGTACGCCGAATGATTTACAAGGAGGGTCATGTTTTCATTCGGCGCCCGCAGGGTTTGGTTTCCATGGTAATTCGGGGCTGCTTCGAGGAGCCGCTCGAGGTGCCGCCGGGGCGTTTAAAGGCAGAGGATTCGCGAGAGCGGCTAACGGCGGGATCTGCGAGCCGAGCTACGCGCAATTTGGCGCTCTGAAAATACCACCCGTCTGCAGCATGACTCATTCGCACAATGACTAAGCTCAAGATTCTCTCTAGTGTTGCTGAATCACTGCGTAGAGAACGGAAAAAAAAAACCACCTGTTTAGGACGCACAGGGATGCAAAAAAACAAGTACATTCCGGGACAGTGCACAGTCCTTTGAATTGCGAATGTGTGTAATTTTGGAGACGCTCTGGTCAGTACTGCTGTGCACAGCTCTTTATCCAGCTGTAATGCATATTTTATCCTGACTAATACAGATTAGTTCTTGCGAATAAAGTGAAAAATGGCATTGCATTTTTCCACTCTGTAGGGCAGGGGTGTCCAAGCTTATCCAAAAAGGGCCAGCGTGGGTGCAGGTTTTTGTTCCAACCCAACAGTAAGACACCTGATTCTACTTATCAAAGTCTTGATTGAGGACCATGGTTAATAAATTAGCTGAATAAGGTGTGGTAGTGTTGATATAAAACAAAAACAAACAATCACACCGACCCTTTTTGGGTAAGATTTGGCACCTCTGCTGCAGATTGTGGTAGACCTTGCTTAAGCTTGTTTGTGGGTTGTGTGGAGATCAACAGCAGTCCCACTGGTTCTGGTTTTCATGGAAAATATAATTATGTGGGGTTGGTGGCAGTGACATCGTTAAAGATGCCCCTTTACAAGTGCTTTCACATGGGGTGAATATGATCAATCAGAACCTTTAAGTCCGGTCTAGCTAATCCTGGTTCTGGAGATCTACCTTCCAGTAGGTTTTTATTTCAAACCTAAGTTGGCACACCTGATTCAACAAGTTAGCGGCTCAATGAGATGTCCACCTGTTGAATAAGGCGTGTTTTTTAGTGTTGAAGTGAACATCTACAGGATGGTAGATCTCCAGGAGCAGTGTTGGCCAGCAAGTAATGCCTGTTATCAGCTTCTAAGGCAGGGGTGCACAACTCCTTGGAGGGCCGGTCTGTGTGCTGGTTTTGTTCCAACCAATTACCTCAGTTTTTATTTTCTGACAGTTCTGTAAACTACGTTGGTTCACTCCAGTGCTTGAGCACGGTAAAAATGTCAGGACACACGTACAGTCTGTGGCTGTAGCTGGTCAAGGTATGATTGAGCTATTAAATAATTAAGAGCAGAAGCTGACAAGACTGAGTGCACAAAAACCATGCCAGCAAAAACGCTTTCGGACAACAAGAGTGTGGGATTCCTTCTGTAGCCCAGCGCTAAAATGGCCGACACAGCTAATCAAGGTCTTGATTAAAGATTGCGCTTCGTTCATTAGTTGAATCAGGTGTCACAGCTGGGCAACAACAAAAGTTTGTACCCACACCAGCCCTTCTCAGATAAGACTGGAAACGCGCATGGTAAGTGAATGATTGAATAAGGCGCTGTAATGTGTTCTCTTGGCATTGGGTAAAGCTAGGTGAAACTCATGGTCCTGTTTACTTACACCAGGAATCTCCAGGGTATTTAGTCTGTTTTGTAATATCGGGGGGGGGGGGGGTTATAATCCCCCTATACCCCATAAGTTACGCCCTTGTGTATATCAAATCTAAAATAGAAAACAGTTACAACAGTTGTGGTGCGCACAGGGAGCAAAGACTGGCAAATCAATTTTCCATGTCACATAGATTTATATATAACAATAAATAGCCTATAAACATGACGTCAAATGAAATCGTTAGCTAGTTAGTTCTATCCAGCAATGCGCGACAGTTCTGCCTCATTATGAAAGTGTCGCTCAGTTCTTCTGACCACAGATGAGGCTTCTCTCATTTACGCTGAGAGTGATAACATAACATATAGTGCGCTAATAATTTCCTTATTATTCGTTATATCAATAATATAACCCTGGACTGCATTCTGTTGTTCCTGCTGTAGACATCTGGATGAGATAAGAGATGCCTGGCTCTGAAAGTGGTCATTGGTAACCGCATTAGGAATGCTGACGATAGCCATCGCTAGCCAGCTAACATTAACGTTAATAAAACCTTCCATGTTATGTATAAGATTTTACGTCAACTACGGATTGTTGCCAGATTGATACCTGTAAAAACAGCTTTAATTAAGGGATTTTGATTTCTGGTCCATTTTTTCTTTAACAAAGGGCAGTGTTTGCCCCCTCTCTTGTGATTTCAGGGGAATTTTGAAAATTATGTGGGCATTTTTGCCCTTTGGCCTCATATATTGTGTTTCTGACCCTGCTTCCATTTCATGCCAACAGTAGGCATTCTTTCATTGAAATTGGATAAAATCCAATGGCTCTGTTCAGTTTTGGGAACACTGTGCCCTAGGAGGGCTGTTAAAGAACGCATGTCTCTGTACAAAAGTGAAGGAGTGAAAGAACGGGATCTCTACATCTAGAAACCAAATCATCCTCCTACATCTGACTGCATTCCCCTGCCAATCCTAATTCCCCAGTTTGGGGCTGCCAATAAAAATGTTGTTCCCAATGGACTTGGTCTTTTAAATAAATAAAACAAAAAGCAATTCAATTACTTGCAGTATAGCTCAAGAATAATAAATGGTGCACCTCATATATAAACCTAAAAATAAAAAAATGCTAAGGCGCATATTTTTGAAGGGGAGTTGGAACGATGCAGGAGGCAAAATAAATATGGCTGGCAGGTCCTCCCTGGAGAGCAGCAGGCATTCTGTGTGTTTCTGAAGAGCTGTGATGAACAGCCAAGCAGTGAAAAACTGATGAGCTGTGGGTTTATACAGGCCCCCTGATGAAAAAACCCTTTCCTGATTGGTGAAGGTGATTCAGCTCCACGTGTTTCATTCGCTCATGCGTCAGTCACTCAAGGACTGAGCTGCACCCAAGGACCTGCCCTGCTGCTTCTCTCTGATTGGCTAGGCTTTGCCCTTTCTTTGTCTGTGCCAGTGTCTTCCACAGTCACATTAAAGGCGAATTTCACACAAATTGCATTTTTAATATGGTGCCCTTCATCCATATAGCAGTTCAAAAGTTCTTTTGATATTTATATACACAAACTATTCATGGTAAATTGTAGAAAAATGTAATTTTCTGTGCAATACATATAAAATAATATGAAAGGATTATAGTTGTGATTGGACATTCCAAACGGGGACATAACAAAGCCTGTTAAATGAAGATGTAGAAACTTGCAATTTTCTGGGTGACAACTGGGTGATTTATAGCTCGTAATATAGGCAATGAACTCCTTGAATAATGACTTTCAAATTCCCCTCAGTTGTTACTTGGAATATTAAAAACATCCAGTGCTTGGGTGGGCCCCGGGGTCTGATATCAGATCCAGTCGGTGCCTGCGCCAACTGTGGCCGTAACATCTCCCAGTTGGGGGAGAGGGGCATGGGGTGTTTGGGGGGGGGGGGGTTTCAGTTGGCTGATCATGTCTTATTGCGCCCCAGTGCCCCCTGCTGGTTAATTCGTTGCCCACATTCTTGTTCGAGCTGCACATGAAAAGTTTTCATCTGACCGGTGTCTGTTCGAGTCCAGCTTGTGGACTGCAGGGAGTAAAGAAGCAGTGGCTCAGCATGGGTAATGTTTCGGAGGAGAATATTTGCTGGTCAGCACTCTCCTGAAATGATACTGGAGGTTACAGCACAAGAACAGCTGCAGAGTATAATTTGGGCAATCAAAATAGAGAGAGAAAGTGGGGTGGGGGGCATAGAATGCTATCAGTGCTAAACAGATGACTTGGTTTGTGACAGATCTTTGTTTTCAGTTGATTATCATAGACGTTGGCTATATTTATGTAATTTCCTACATGGACATAGCAGATATTTATTTTCTGTTGTTTACCTAAGACTTTGGCAATATTATGTCATTCCCTCCATGCAGGAACTTTGTGTTTCTCAGTGCCTTTCATCAATATGCATCACATTGCTGAGCCCTTGATGACTTCCCCCCCCCCCCCTTTAAATGCAGACCAGGCCTTCAGAAGTATAGGAAGAGACAGAGGACGAGCGGCTGAAAAAGTCATCATCCATGCTGTAGCTCCTGGCATGGTGGCCCCACCTCCTGTTTCAGATTTACGTAACCATCCACAAACCCCCCAGGTTGGCTTCATTGGCTCTGGACTCGCTCTCGGACACATGCAATAAAAGCTATATTTAAATACAGCTGAGCAAGTGGCCCCAAGCAAAAATGTCAGCTTATGTTATGTAAACCTTTTATGAAAATGCATCGTATGGTAAAACGAGCAAGTCAGTGAGTCTTAAGCTCTGTGGACTGAATGATAAACAGACGAGTGACAAATTAAAGGAAGGCTACCATAAAGTGTGTTAGTAAGGTGTTACGCATAGTTAGACATAGATTGGCATAGATTCTACAAGTTTCTGGAACTCTACTGGAGGGTTGGAACACCATTCTTCCAAAAGATACTCCCTCATTGTGTTTTGATGACGCTGGTTGAGAGCGCTGTCGAACACGTCGGCCCAAAATTTCCCATAGGCGTTCAACGGGTTGAGATCTGGTGACTGCAAAGGCCATAGCACATGATCATTTTCACACTCATCAAACCATTCAGTCATGTGAGCATTTGCTCCAGGCACAAAAACATCAGCGGCGTCCATATAATAGAGGAGCTCAGCTGAGGCGATTTTTACCAGGAGATAAGGTACTTTTATTACTCCCTTCAACTAGCTCAAAGTTACTCTCCAAATCGCAAGGGCCGATTGTGGTTTCACAGCGAGTTGGAGATGTTGATTATGAGGCTGTACGAACAGACAGAGGCGATGCGACACAAATTTGGGCAAAAACAATAAACTAAAACAACAAGCTAAAATAACAAAGACTTCCCGGCCAGGTCCAGCTCCTCCAGCATCCCAGCTGAGGATTCCTTTCTTGGTCTTTTGTGCTCAAACAAAAACAAAAACAAAAACAAAAACAAACCGAAACTCATAACTGTGCTCTTGGCGTTAGCTCCCGGTCTCGGCCCCGAACAGTGGAGAGAGGCACACCTTTAAGCACCTGGGTTGATTAGCTAACGCAGCCCAGGCGCGTGTGCTCTCTCCACCAGCCGGCGCAGCCGAGACCAATCCGCCTCTCAGGCGGACCGACTGCTACAGTCCTGTTGAGAATCTAATCTCTTTTCCGAGTGAGCTTATCAGTACCATGGTAAATCAGGGACCACAGGGTCTTATTTATGACATGGTTGTAGATTTATTCTTATATTTTTTATCACATGTAATTTATTAAGCTTGCACAAAGCAAGGGCCTATCCATATATTTTAGCATGTGCTGACAAATGCTACTTGGCCTGAAAATTATGACTGTGTGCACACAATTTAAAATGGACATAAACTACCTCCCCAACCCCACCACTGTATTTCCTTATGCCAACAAAATCAATTTGTCAATGGAATCAGGTTTCCATTGACTGCAATGGCTGTGACTGACCAAGATGCAAGTGAGGAAACCGTTATTTGTGCTAGTGCATTATTTATACATTTTCTGATACTTACAGATAACAGTAAAACAAATTAAATGTTTAAAAATACAATACCATACTGTAATTCCACCAGGGGCACCATTACAGAGGGAAAATAATTTCACTGAAGGCAGTCACCTCGTTAAGCCATAATAAAAGGAGGACTCGCACCTGAGCGGGGTGTGGGAGTTGGGAGAGAATACCGTGGAGTGAGTTTGTTGTTCGCAGTAAAAGGAAATTTTGCATTTTGTGTATGACAGATTTATTTGGAGGGCTACCTGATTTGTGCTTGACCATTGTTCCGGAGGACTAGCTGAGTTGTGTTTGACCCGTGCCTGTTGCGAGACGTCTCTTTTGTTGTAAGTATTTGTCCCAGCAAGCAGCGTAGCTGCTCGGGTGAGCAGTAAGGGTCCAGTGTGAGACAGGGAAGGCTCCAAGTGGAGTTAGGATTTTTTGGTTTTGTGTTCATTTTAATTTGGTTCCGGAAACCCCTTGAAGGTACAGGACTTGTATCGTTCTGACTGGGTAGCTAATAAAGACCCAGTGACATCACTGTGGGGACTAAAATGGCCGTCTCCTCGTCGTACTTTCCTCACGTTTATGGTGGCCAGCCAGTCATTGTCTTACAATACATACATGTAAAACCTGCACTTCTACAAGTTATGTTTTCTTTTAAAAATCATAAGTGCACTGACAAATACAGAATACTTTTTTAAAAAGCATTTCTGCTATCAAAAAGTGCTATGCTGTACAGATGACAACACACCTGACAGCTGGGGCCTGTGGCATGAAGCAGGATAAATGAGTAAAAACCCAGAACAGCTCCTTTTACTTCATTCCATGTTCCAGATTTGGGAAGGTTCTGGGTAGTACAGTAATCCAACTATCTCAGTTATCCACTGACAGAGTACTGATTGTGGTATTATAGCTGTGAGTCTGCTTGTTTTCTCAAAACATATTAAACCATGCATCAAACAATTATGTTGATCCCATGACTCTTTATATCTGTTTATCCCTTATCCCATCTTTATAAACTAATTAATACTATTTAAGTGCACACTATGATTGATAGCGATGTTTGCAAATGACACTCACATGCTAAATTCAATGCAAATATTTTGGACCTGGGCATGTTGCAGTATTTTGAATTGACATACAGGGCTTCTTAAGTCTTGTTTGAAGCAGTGGGAAATACATTCAAATTAAGTGCAGTTATATAACATTTAACTTCCACAGAAATCGTTAAATAATTACTCATAGAGAATTCAAGGTTCTGAACTGTGATACAATTTGATCACGGCGAGTAGTTTAGAATGTCTTCTGTCATTGATTGACGATGCTTGGTGAAAACATGTCCACCAATCACACTGCAGTGCTGTTTTCTTGTGAGACTAGTCTGTAATTGCCCAACAAGGGTCTACAATTCTCATCGAAAAAAATGAAATTGAGTCTAGCGGGAGGTTTGTCACGTTGGGTCTGCACGCTTGCCTGGGATGAAAAATCTGCTGAGAGCTGTTTGAAAGAAAAGTAGCTTGTTTTTCATTTTATCGGGGTGATAATAGGTTGTGAGTTTCCCTGCAGCTTAACTGAATATTTTGACACGTTGTTGGCTTATTGTTTTTGTCTCTGCTATGTGTCTACTGAGCCATTGTGTAATATTAATTTGCAGGGGATATTCATCCTCGAAGAAAAAAGAAAAATATGTAAGATCTGACTGCCTCTCCCATCTGCTGATTGGTCGGTTCTGTCAGTTGTCTGTTTTATCTGCTCTTTAAATTTGACTTTACAGAAAAACAGAAGTCTGCAGCACAATTCTGTCAAAGCAGTCTGATTGAATTGCCCCACCATTTTTTTTTACATGATTCTTTCAAAATGAAAGCAATTTGGGATTATTAACTTTTTCTAGTGGAATATTTGCACAGACAAAAGGGCTGTAACACCTAACACTAACCCTCACATTAAAGCTGAGAGTCTGCATTTTAACTGTATTTTCATAGTTTCATTTCAAATCCAATGCGCTGGAATACGGAGCCAAAACAACAGAAATCGTTCCACTGTCCAAATGCTTACGGGCTGTACCATCCAAAATTTGACAGATGCATATTTGAGTGTCAGCATTCCACTTGAAAAAAAGTTGACAGATCCTAGGCTAAATTATGTGCATTTTTTAAATATTCACTTACGAAATGACAGAGCTGGTCAAGTCAGCTGATTGGCTGTCTGTGGTCACAGACGAGGCACAGATGGCTCAGACACTTATTCTTTGCACATTTTTTTCTGCATGGAAAATAAATCACATCCGAAATAAAGGTTATTCTTGCCCACAATGTGAACCTTGAGGCCATAATTTACAGCTCAGTCGTAGATTTAATAACTATAATAAAACAATGGCTACTTACTGGTTGTGATGTAACAATATTGTAGCATTTGACTCAGATAATGCATGTTGAAGTACATGTTGAAACCATATAATGAATCCCTCTCAAAGGATTCATGCCAAAATACAGTTCTTTGAACTTGCAATTCTGTGGCAGTTGAGTTGGGTTTACGAAAAGTGGACGAATCCAACATAGTCAAAGGTATTTTCAGACACTGTCCAAGCAGAAAGTTTGCACTGTACTGCCCTTCTGAGGCGTGCGATAGAGCTGTGTTCAGACTTCACTGTAAAACCATGCAGAACGACAGGGCAGCTGCTGGTATTCTGCTGTGCTTCAACATTCCCAGGGCTTCAGTTTATTCTACAGATGTTGAGCTGGAGATGGACATCACACCTAATACAGCTGTGCTGGCATCGCTGTGGGAGCTGTTGTGGGACAAGGGTGTTTGGGCACTGTTCAAATTGTCAGTGGAACATGGCAAAAGTCTGGTTGAAATAACCTTTTGGTTTGACAGTAGAGGTCAGACTGCAGGAAACAGGCCAAACAACTGAAAAATGAATGGCACACATTTAATAAATACCCATCACATCCTCATGTCGAGAAACTGGCAGCTTGCATTCGATTTTGTGCTACTTTTAATAAAATTATTGGCACATGAACAAAACGTTGTATTGATACTCACATGGTTATGGGACAGAGGTGAAAAGGAAAAAAAAAAACATTCCAAATACTGTGCAAAAGGCAGATGATACTTCTCTGTGCCAACCAACTGTTCAGAAAGATATGTCTCTTCCAATGGACACTAAGAACTGCCAAAGAATGTCAGAGGAGGCTGTTAAACAATTGACTGTGATCACATTTGATCATGTTAAAATCCAATATTTTTATTGAAGTTCATTTGAGTTAATCTTTTTTAGCTTTAATATTTTTTAAGCCTCCACAGCTGCAAACTACATTATTTCATTGTTATGATTAGTCTTATTTAACAATATTTTTACTGGTAATACAATTGTACTTTTTAAGTGTAGACCTACTTCCTGTTGCTCAAAAAGGGAAGGAAAAAAAGCATTAAAAACTGCTATGTGAGGTCTATACACTGAAAGCAGTATGCGACCTGCCAATCACTGTCAATCATCAACTATGCCTAATTAGTAGCAATTTGCCTGATTGATTTTTATCAGTAGAACACAGGGGGCATATTTGGAAATGAAAAGTAAGTTCCACACTTTGCAGGATAGCAGGATTTCTTTTTTAACACAAAAAGCTGTCAGTATGTGGCTAAGCTTGCTTGGTTATGCACTAAAGCCAGAGAACTTTTGGGTGTTCAACTCTAGGATTGATGCAGTTATTCATCATGCAAGAGGAACAGACCAACAGGTGAACTGTAACAGCAAGAGGAACAGACCAACAGGCGAACTGTAACAGCAAGAGGAACAGACCAACAGGCGAACTGTAACAGCAAGAGGAACAGACCAACAGGCAAAATGTAACAGCAAGAGAAACAGACCAACAGGCGAAATGTAACAGCGAAAGGAACAGACTAACAGGCAAACTGCAACAGTAAGAGGAACAGACCAACAGGTGAAATGTAACAGCAAGAGGAACAGACCAACAGGCCAACTGTAACAGCAAGAGGAACAGACTAAAGGGCGAACTGTAACAGCAAGAGGAACAGACCGACAGGCCAACTGTAACAGCAAGAGGAACAGACCAACAGGCCAACTGTAACAGCAAGAGGAATAGACCAACAGGCCAACTGTAACAGCGAGCAACATGATCACCTTTGTGCTACACACAGTACTGCAGGGTCTTTGCGTGTGTTCCCCCCAGAGTCTGCAGTCCTCAGTACCGCGGCAGAGCTCAGACTGGGTCACGTTAGCACGGGCAGCATTTCACACACTGTGCTGCTGCCACTCCGGCACGCTGGCCCCGATGACTCCGTACTTTCCTGGCGGGGGCAGCTGTTTGTTTCGGGGGCGCGGGCGTCTTTCCGGAGCTGATGACACCGAGCACATGCGTCGCGTTTCCGTGGCGCTGCCCTGCGGCTGCTCTTACATGGCAACGGAGAGCCTCGGCGACAGAAAGCTTTGCCGGGCCGCCGGTGACCGTGGGGGGTTGGGGAAAGGGGGTGGGGGAGAGGGGGCGACAGCTGCATTCAGCTGGCACTCTCCCCCTCTCTTTCTGGAGTGTTGTTTTGGAAAAATACTTGTGTCACAACGTCGCTTTTATTTACCCCCCCCCCCCCTCCCCCACCCCCAGGCAAGAGGCCGGGTGTGAACGTGGAAAGGTGATAACCCTGGCCTCTAATGTATACATCACATTTGCATCGCCGACATTTGGCAGCCACTTTTATCCTTCGCGACTAATGCAGCACGCTACATTCTTAACATAAGAATCCATTTAGACAGCTGGGTATTTACTGAAGCGGTTCAGGTTAAGCACCCGACTCAAGAGCAAACCAGCAGTGCCACGTCTGGGAATCAAACCTGCAACCTCTAAGAAACGAACAAGACATTAGTCTCGAAACACCAAAGAATGCAATCATTAACTTTACAGACATTAACATTTTAAAAAATGTTTTTTTTTAAAAAGAAGTTAGGTTGAGCTGCAACTTTTTTGTATGAGTTACCCCGGGTCATTCGTGGATTCCAAAATTATGATTAGCTGTAAGGGCTGGAAATGGCTCAACTTATTTATGAACAGATTCATGTTAATCGTGAGTTAATCATGCTAAACAACTAAAAATGTGACACTGCCTCTCTCACAATGTGGTTCAGAGCTGAGTTTGGTTTGAGAGTGAAAGTAAGCATCATGTATGTGTACAAGTAGCTTTAATGAAAGTGAGATACATTTTGGATTTTAATTATTTTCCTATAATCAACAGAGCAACAGTCAAACAGTACAATCAAATGTTCACTGAAACAGACTAATCTACATATAAGCTACCATATCAGTCATCATTTAGGCCAAAGTATGCTGTTAAATGTACGGTGAAAAATTCTATGTGAAATCTGCCGGGTAATTAAAATTAGATTTGCTGTCGTCTGGACTCCCCCACCACTGCGGTCCAGCTCCTTCTTCATCACCACCTCCACCCCGCCCACTT
Organism: Anguilla rostrata; assembly: GCF_018555375.3. Taxonomy (NCBI): domain Eukaryota; kingdom Metazoa; phylum Chordata; class Actinopteri; order Anguilliformes; family Anguillidae; genus Anguilla; species Anguilla rostrata. The sequence continues at coordinate 6,486,569 of NC_057945.1, forward strand.
TCGTCACCTCCTGCTGCTCTCCACCATCGCCACCCGGCCCCGCCCATAATCTGAGCTGCAATTTCGTCAATGAAAACATTGACTGACTGACCATGTTGGTCACTGATCTACACCTTGAGCTGACCAGAGGAGGATGGGTTTCCCCCTTGAGCCTGGTTCCTTCCGAGGTTTCTTCCCGCCTGCCACAGAAAGTATTTCCTTGCCACTCTTACCGTAGGCTTTGCTCCTGTGGGGGTTTAGGCCAGGGTTATCTGTGAGGCGTATTGTGACAATTGCTGTGAAATGTGCTATATAAATAAAATTTGATTGATGTAATTTGCATCCATACATATATACCACATCTACACAATAATTTAATAAAATGTGAAGCCAATGATCATTTGCATAGCCAAAGTGTACTTGAACGCACACACACGCGCACACACACACAAACACTTGCGCACACGATTTTTCTTTTTTATGGAGATCCTCATGAAGTGATATTCTCAGTAAAGTAATTGGCGCATACAGCTACCTCACTTTCAGCTATTATTGCAACGGCTATTTTTAATGTGAAGCATGACTTTCCTGTTCAGTGAGGTGAGCAAGCCGGCAAAAATAGATCTTTTTTTCTGGCTGGTGAAAGTGCTAACTTCGTGGCAGCCTCCTCACAGCTCGGAAACAGAGACAGCGCGACAGATGTCATCAGGATTATCTCATGGGTGTGCAATTTATTTAATTCTGTTTTTGCCTCAACAGAAAAGGTGACTAGAACCTGACAGCTTGTCGCCCAGAGCCTATACCAGCCTTGGGTTCAGCCCGAAATAGGGAGTACAGCATGACTGCTCTTCTTTTGCATCATCCACACCGAGAGCGGACTGATCCCAGTTCAGTGTGACTGCTCTTCTGTTGCATCATCCACACCGGGAGCGGACTGATCCCAGTTCAGTGTGACTGCTCTTCCGTTGCATTATCCAAACTCCACACTGGTGTCTCCTGAGATGCATAGTTTACCTGCAGTGTAGGGCTGATGTTTATTCGAAGGGATGGGCAAAAATAGGTTTTATATTGTTTTATTATCATACCTTAAAACACCTCTGTTATAACACCTCCCAGATAAATATATCTATAAGCTATCAATCACAAAGGCAAAAGTATCAAGTGGCTTGCAGGTGGTACAGAGATATGGACATTAAAAACAGCGAGTAACTGGTATACGTGACTTACAAGTGAACATTGTATTTCTGTCCACAGGTCGTTCATTAAGAGGACAAACAACAGCAACCACAAAGAAAAAACTGAAATCCAGACAGTGCATTGACCGAGGGGCGGGGCTGGTTCCAGAACCCCAGCAGAAAGTAAGAGCTATGATTTGGGGTGATTGATGTGTCGGCATCACATTGTAAAAGGCTGTCAGAGAGAGAGACAAACCAGCAGGCTTCACACAATGGTCTGTCTGTCAAAATGCTCAAGGCCTGCCAAGCTCCACATTCACACATTTCTCATTATGACACTTAAAACTGTAAAATAGCTGTCTTTTTGAAATCTCATTGAACGCCTTTATATTTCATACATGATTCTTAATAGTAGCTACATGCAGTATATGTATTAAAAAAATAATCTCTGGAGTGCTGCTTTGCTTCAGGCATGACATATAAAGGTGCTCAGTAGAAATGGGGGTCTTTCAAAATGAGCCCTGAGCAGTTCCATTATGAAAATAAACTTACAGTGCAATGCATACGTATTTGGACAGTGACACCATTTTTTTGTTGTTCTTTTGGCTCTGTACTCCAATGCGTGGGGTTTGAAATGAACATGACGTGCAGACTGTCAGCTTTAATTTGAGGGCATACATCCATATGGAGCAATCTATGCAGGAATCAAAGCCCTTTTTATACACAGTCCCCCCATAATTGTCATAACCTGTAATAAAGTTTAGTATTTGGTTGCAAATCCTTTGCATTTGATGACTGACTGAAGTCTGCGGCCCGTAGACATCCTGAGTATCATGCCTGGTGATGTTCTGCCCAGCCTGACTGCGGTCACCTTCCTGTCTGTTTCCTTATTGAATATACCCCAAAATCCCAGGACATCCCCCAGAGCAGTAATAACACCCAGAGCTGCCTTAGAGGGCTGTGTCAGCATCAGCTCACCTGCCTACTATTGAGTACACAAGCTGTATATGGCTTGTATGCAGCTTGCATACTGAATAGTCGGCAAGTGTGCTGATTCCAACATGGCCCTGGACCTCAGCACCACCTGCATGACCCCAACAAGCTGTTCCACATCCGTCTTCTCTGCGTGGGGGAAAAAAATCTTCCTGGACTGTCCATCTGTAGCCAGTGTCTACCTGCGTTTTACATAACTGCCGTAATGAGCAGGGTTTCTCTAACTGTAACGTGTGCCTGTCCCTCAGTGGTTTCATTTTATTAAGGACCCTTCATACTTTTTCAGTCATCAATGTTTAAGCATATATGATATTAAAGAAAATATCAAAGAAAACATATACTAAGATGTTAAGCTTATTTTATGCAACTGAGATTTTAACTGTGCTTTTATTAAATCTCAACAATAACATTCTTCTACAAGATACGCCATTGATCACTTGGAGATTATGTGCCTTGCATAAGGAAAATGGTGATTTAGATTTTATGCAACTGAGATTTTAACTGTGCTTTTATTAAATCTCGACAATAACATTCTTCTACAAGATATGCCATTGATCACTTGGAGATCATGTGCCTTGCATAAGGAAAATGGTGATTTAGATTTTTTACAGTCACCCTTTTAACCATTTAGTACCTGCCAGTCAATTCAGAAGTGAAAGGAATATCTTTGCAGAATATACACATTGTGTCAGAGTTCTAGATCATGTATTTAAAATATTGTCATAGTCATACTACAGTCATACTGTTCACCAGATTCAACCAAACATTATTATTTATCATTATATAACATTATTAGTTGGCTTAAAGAACATTTTGAATGTTTGAAAGAAGTGATTGCAAACTGTCTTTAAATATGACTTATCAGACTGCACATTACCGAATCAAGCTGAGCAAAGCCAAAAATGAATAATATTGCACAAGTAAAAAATAAAATAAAATTTTCCAAATTCCCTTATTTTTCCTTGTCCTTTCACTGTGCTGTTGTCTGCCCGTATTCTGTGTTTAGAGTTACCTGCTCAGGGACAACCAATTAGATTTAGCTTGATGGCTAATTCTGGAACTGCCAATTGGCTGTGCACTGTCCCCGTATGAATAAATAAATAAATAAAGACGCAAATACCACTAGCATCAGTAAACTGCAGCAAACAGACAAGAATAAATGACCGAAATGCAAAACACAAATCTTCGTGGAATGCATGGTCCTGACAAGTTCGCATTCGAGTACTAATGCCCCCCCCTAGAACACGACCGTTTTAGAAGCACATTTAAAAGCAGCCAGGATAGATTGTGTGCGCTGTCCGGAGGGAAGGGCTTTGCCAGCGAAAAATCTATAAAAAGTTGTCTGCTCTGGAATGGAAGAAGGAACAGATGTGACGACCCAGATTTCTCGCTGGTTTCTCCAGAGGAGGGAACATGCAGAGCAGAAGGAGGCAAGGCCAGAGAAAGATGGCAATTTTTTCAGGACATTTATTTCTTATATACACACACAAGAAACCATATTTATGTATCACCGCTTTCATGAGACATCAAGGATCAGGTGTCATGGAACTAGTAAAACCTCTGGGATAAGACCTAACCCCGCGTTCACACAGTAAGCAATTTGGTTGAGCAGTCCATTCATTCTCTATAAAGCTGTGCGACGGCCAGAAACCTGAGCAACTCAGCGACAAAATTTGCCCCGAAAATGGTTGCCCATAGTTTATCTTTTCACGGGCATCGCTTGTCAACAGTTAATCACACTTTCGGCTACCTATTTCTCCAACCGATAATAGTTCCGGCCAGCTTCACTCATCGCAATGGAGGAGCAGGTAAAAAAGTTAAAAAGATAGGCAGCAGACTATAATGCAAATGTGTGGCTTGTTCTGCCAAATCAGTCACATTGACACCCAAACACATTGAGTGCTCAGTGGCTTCCCCACAACGGGAAGCTCTCGTCCTGCCCTCCGCCTAGTACTCTTGAGTGACCTATGAACCGAGCTGCTCGCTGTGTGAACACAGGGTAAGAGATAATCCGGTAAATTATCACCTGGATAAAGTATATATTTTAAAATAAATATGGAGTAAATCTATTTACCTAAAATGATTTGTTATCATGTTTGTTTTTCTTACTATAACATGTGACCCACAAATCAGTTTACAACTACCTCCTTTATGAACAGTGTGCAAAATGTTTTAGGCAAGATGACATGATGGGGCTAGCGACATTCAATCAAATTCACCTCTGTTGCTTTACATTCCTCGTTTTTACATTACTTTCACTTCTTTCACATTTATTTACCTCTGTTACATTACATTCACCTCTGTTGCTTTACATTCCTCGTTTTTACATTACTTTCACCTCTTTCACGTTTATTTAGCTCTGTTACATTACATTCACCTCTGTTACATTGCATTTACCTCTGTTCCGTTACATTCACCTCTGTTTCATTACATTCCTCGTTTTTACATTACTTTCACCTCTTTCACATTTATTTAGCTCTGTTACATTACATTCACCTCTGTTACATTGCATTTACCTCTGTTACATTGCATTCACCTCTGTTTCATTACATTCACCTCTGTTTCATTATATCCAATATCAGGCTTCAGTTTGGGGTGGAGATAACTGAGAGGAAATATGCTCTCACAGAAGGAAATGAGCTGTCTACCCACCTCTGGCCACCAGGGAGCAACATAAGACTAAGATTCAGTGCAGAGTGCAGAAACCCTCAGACTGAAGGCTCGGAAGCATCTGAATACACCAAGATATGCGGGAACAGAAATCACTCTGGGTCGAACCCTCTTAGACGGCTCCTCAAAGATTCTACGCACATTCACATTTAGGCACTGAGCTGACACTCTTATCCAGAGCAGCCCACAGAAGTGAACACAGAAAGCTTTAGGCAACGAGCAGAGTCAGGTCTTCAATGTTAAAAATGATGGTGGAAATCAGAACAAAGACCTACGGCAGAAACCTATGTGCTGCAATGGGTGCAAGAGGGAGGCTAAGGATATAGTGCTTCTGGTAGCAAATGGGTTTGAGGGTGTCATGCAAAAAATTTCAAATCTGGGTATTCCTCAATGCCCAACTGCTTTTATCATGTGCCTGTTAATCTATATATATTGACTGCAATACCTGGCCATTCAGTGACTCCAATATTGTCACTGAATGGCCAGAGATTACATTCACCTGGTGCATCAAGTTCCAAGCAGTCCCTGATTAGCGAGAACGTATGAAAGCCAGCAGTACTACTGGCCCTGAGGGTATACCGCTATAATGGTACATGTAGCATAGGTAGGGCTAATTAACCCACAATAACAGGTCAGAGTTTTGCTCATTCCTCCACTGGGTGGGGGGGGGGGGAGGGGGAGGGACAATGGCAATGAAATTAACCCCCTGGTTATTAATGTTGCACGAGGTTGTGTTTCACAATACAGTGAGCTCCATAACGTTTGGGGCAGAGACATATTTTTTTCTTCAATTGACTCTGTAATCAACAATTTTATATTTGTAATATACCAATGTACATGTGGTAAAAGTGCACATTCACAGCTAATTACATGATATTTTGATACACTTTGGTTTGACTATGTAGAAATTACAGCAACACACCCGAACCCCCTCCCCCATCCCACCCTACCCTCTCAAATTTCAGGGCACAATATGTCTTTGTCCCAAAGGTTATGGAGCTCATTATATGTACGGAAGAATGGGATTACTAATGCAAGTGGATGTCCTATATGTGATTGATGATATGTGTGTCTGATTATATATTTTATTTACAATGTTTTACTTTTTAAATGTATCTCTTTATTGGAAAATAAGAAGGCCAGCCTATCTAGTAAAATAATAAATAATTATAACAGCTACAACCACAACCTGGTGAGGAATTCAACAATTTATTCCAAGATCCTTCACAAAATTAATGTTTCGTTAAAGTGGTCATAAAAGCGAGATTTAAGACCATTTTTAAATCAGGAAGGCACGCGTTTCCACATGATGTATTTCACTAAGTTATGCGATCGGCCATACATTCCAAAATTTCACACAGCATAGAAAGCGCATTCCAATTCCTGCGTCATCTTATTTTATATCGAGAGAAAAATAGGGGGGAAGTTACGATCCTCCCTATTGCCAGTGGTAGTAAAGCAGCATTTATTATTTATATTATTTTATGTTATTTTGTAGTATCTGATTTCCCAACATCTTGCCAGAGAGGACCTCCGGGGCTTAAACTCAGCCCAGTTAACACAACGCTGAACGCACTGAACTCATCCAGTAGCAACGACTGAACACTCGAAGCCACGGCATATTATACAGAATCTTTTCCAATAACAATAACCACACAGAATATGAAGAATGACCAAAGTTAGCAGTTTAAAAAATTAGCTGGTGTGACAAAATAGCCTTTGATATTTTTCAGTAGCAACATTTTTGTATAATAAATCAGTTTGACATTTTTCATGTTTAACCGAAGTAGGTGATGCTGGAATAACTAGTAGTCTATGTTAACTGAGCTCCAAATAGATTGGCTCTTTTCGGATAATACAGATCTACTGATCTACAGACCTACAATCGTGAGAATGATTGAGAGAGCATGCATGCAAACAGGACATGTAATAATGTTCAAAATTTCTTTCGCACGAACATGATCCAACACATTTAATGGATAATTACAGACACTGGTCTGGATTATAAAACCAGAATTCACTTCCATCTCAGACAGAGATTGTTGAGTTCATCAATGACAGGATACAGAATGAGGTCTTGCATTCAACATTACTACCTCCTGCTCACATCTGCAGTCACACCAGTCTGTAAGCTTTTTGAATGCCACTCTAATATAATTCCTTTGTCTATATTTATTCAATTATTGATTCATACATTTTTGTTGAGCAGGTATGTATATTAACCTGCTGTGTGTTATTGTTTGCCCAGAACATCAGTTAAGAATTGAAATGGGAAAAATACTTTGCTGATATCACTTAAATCCATGAAATATATATATATATATATATATATATATATATATATATATATATATATAGTACACATAAACACCATGGTACAAATGATCAAAAAGAGTGCTCTCCTCAAATTCCCATAATTTAGATATGTTTGTATTACAGATCGGTGTCTATGTACTTCATATACTTGTGTGTGTGTGTGTGTGTATGTGCTGTGCTTGTTTGTGTGTACTGTGTGTCTTTGTCTATGGAGAATTCCATCTGTGATTTTCTTTTTGTAGAACGATGTGAACTCTGTTCTGATTATAATGACAAAGCACTTCTTAAACCAGACCAGCCATTCACTCATGAATCTACCTGCAATAATATCATTCACTTGTGAATCTAACTGCAATAATATTACTTGGTCTCTTCTAATACTCGTTTTGTTCCATCATATAACACTCCATGAGAGGAATAAACAATGGATAGCGAAAAATCCACGATAGATGCAATCAGTCTAAGTGCTTCCATACGAGTGTAATCCCCATAATCGCGGCGCTTGGACTCTTTAATTTGGACATCTGGTATTGGCCAAGTTCAGGAGAGCTGATGACTGGATTCTGGTCACAATACCCTGGCCAGAAATGAACTGCAATAGCTGATAAGATGTGGTTAGCCTGCATCACTGATAACAGTGCTTTCTATCATTCAATCTGAGGCACAAATGTTGACCATTTTATCAGAGTTACATGAGAATATGATGCATTTTAAAACATTTCCAGGAAATGGACAGCAGTACACAGCATGTATGCTTAATTTACATTTAAAATACACCATGGTGGTTATTTCATTTTCATGCAATTATTATTTGGAACATACAATGTACAAAGATTATTTTTTTAGATAAGATGTATAGGTGTTAAATATTGCATTCAAGGCTCTCAGGTGGGCTATCTAACTTAAGTATTAACTACTGGTGCAATGGCATGCTCCTAACTCCATAATTTAACAATAAATAGTAAGTAAATAATAATATGCAGAAATATTGGCCACTTAGGGCAAAAGAGACAGGTGCTCAGGCTCCCCACATTTACCTGTTCTGTCTAACCCACAATGAGTTTTACCTAAAACTAATCTCAAACATAACTTTCACCTCCTTTGGCTTTAATTATAATGAAACAAATCATTGGAAGTCTAGCCAATAATTTTGCAAATGGGGGTGGGAGGGATCTGGACAGCTAGTTAAATTGACTGACTGATCTATCTTACATTTTTAAACCAATGGTAGCCTAATACCTAATTCTGGCCCAGAGTCAGCCCTTGCTATCTGGTACTCTCACATTGCTAGCACTTCATTTACAGTCAGTTTTTGCTTCATCATTGTAAATGAATGTACAACTTCATATGATTGTAGCTAGCTAAATGCTCCATAGCTAGCATAAGTCATGGCACTGCCAATTAGTTACCAACATAAGCAGCTCAAAAATGTTCAAGCATACAGGCAAAATGATGGTTGATTTGACCGTTCATTTCCATTTAACTTGTGTTTATGACTTTTTTAATGCAATATTGATATTCAAATAATAGTAGAATGTTCAATACACATGCTAAGGAAAAATCGGAGAGGGGGAGCCATATTGGTGGTGGCAGCTTCCAAATAGTGACAAGATACAGATGTTGTTCCCATGAGCTACAGATCTTGTGCGGACAAGATAACATCTTGTTAGGGTTGGAGTGAAAACCTACAGGATGGTAGAAATCCAGGAACAGTGTTGGGCAGCCCTGGTGTACATTGTTCTGTATAAAAGCAGTGTCTTATAAGCCAATAGGGGCGACATAGCTCAGGAGGTAAGAGCGGTTGTCTGGCAGACAGAGGGTTGCCGGTTTGATCCCCGCCCTGGGCGTGTCGAAGTGTCCTTGAGCAAGACACCTAACCCCTAACTACTCTGGTGAATGAGAGGCAGTCCATTTACCATTTACCAATATGGAATGACCTTCTGATGGTGCAAGCAACTCAATCAATCAATCACGCAATCAAACGAATCTCCTTGCAGAACACAGAATACCTTCCCAATAAAATATCCCTGAACTGCTCTAAAATGGCGGCGATATTGCTGCTCTGCTGGGAGAGGTAGAAACCACATGGGGAATGAGACACGCGACCAATGGTGCAAACTTACATATTTCAAATGGATATTTCAAATACATGTATTTGAGATGCTATCTATCCATGTCAGTGGCTGATTCCTGTTCTCGTGCGCAACAGTGACGCCTCTGGTTGTTCAGGAGTCTGCGGTCTGTCTGCACCAGTGGGACACCTGGCTGCGCAGCTGAGCTGATGGACTGCAAGGAGAAACAAAACAGAGACTGACTGCGCATGAAGCAATGGGGCAGAATAATAGCAATGATTGGGTACAAATAAATAAAAAAATTAAAAAAAAAAAAAGGAAAAAGCAAGTTATTTTACACTCAATGAATATACTTAAGTTAAAATTAATTTGAACAAGTTCGGTGAAATTGTATTTTTTATTTTATTTTTTTGTTTTATTTTTGTGTTCCATGTAGCTAAAATGAGACTTTAAAGAATAAATACAATTATAGTTAAATCAAAGGCTATATCAATATTTGAACAACTCCAGTACAAGTGAGCATATTCCAAGAAAGATATGGAAGATATTTCTCTGTCAGATTGTTGGATCTTCAATGTGTTTTCAACATCAAATTATTTTGAGCTGGTATTTATGTTGGCTTATGCAAGAGATGTCAGGATGAACCCATAAATTCATATTTTACAATGCAGCTGAGTCACATTTAAAGAGGGGGGAAAAAACTTTTAAAAGGATTCATTACCTTTAAATATTTATTATAATTACTCAAGTTACTGTCACATTTTTACACAATTTCTTGTAGTAAATGAGAAAAGATATGATGTCAACACTGTTGCTTCTCCTCCCAGATGTCAGAATGTAAAGTGGGGACCTTCTGTATGGAGCGTATTCAGGGTCAAAAAGTGCAATGTACATGAAAAAAAAAAAGTACAAAATGCAATTTTGAAAAACAGGGACAAAGTTGTGCAAAACAAAGAACAGGGAAAACAAATGCTTACTGGCAAGGTTGGTTTCAGCACTTAAAAATGTGAAGGAGTGGTCTTTAAAACTGGACCCTGGAGTTTATCAAATATCTGCTTTGCGATTGCTGCCAAACCGCAAACATGACGCGAGAGAAACAGTTTATTTATATTTCAAATACTCTTTTGGAAGCGGTGCTAATTTTGACCTCACGTTTAGAAAACCGTGGCAAAGTGGTATCCAAACTTTTATTGTCAAAAATAATTATACCAGACAATAGGTACTCATCCAGGGTGCTAGCGATGGACCGTGGGCGGACAGAGGGGCTCTTCAGGTGGCTTTGTGTTCTAGGCCCTGCCAACACATCTGACTGGGATTCGTGCAGCTGTTGTTCTGGACTGAAATGGCTAATGACTCTAATACAGTTAATCGCCTCGTTGCAGTGCAGCAAGACTGTTAAGACTGTTTTTAAGAGGCATTTTTAATTGCGTGTGTCATTAACTAAATTTAATGAGGCAATTGTGTCTGGGTGTCAGTATTTAATGAACAACTGTAATTATTTAAGTCACTAAATATAGCTATCCATCTGAAGTACTATGTTAGCCCACATTCTTAGACAGACGGTACATCTATCACTAATCTCCATAAAAATAGGTGAAGAAATCTTGTGGGCAATTTTTTAATTTATTCCCACAAATGATTATTTATTAGAGCCCCAACATATTTTTTTCTTTGTTTCTGTTTTATCTGGGACATGAATCCTGGTTTTTGCTAATTTTGGAGTGTTTCTGCACTTAATGGCTGGATTTAATTTAATTTAATGGTAGGACTGAAGTTAAACCTGCAGACGCTGTGGCCCTCCAGGACTGGAGTTAAACCTGCAGACTCTGCGGCCCTCCAGGACTGGAGTTAAACCTGCAGACTCTGCGGCCCTCCAGGACTGGAGTTAAACCTGCAGACACTGCGGCCCTGAGTCCTTGCTCTAGGGGCTCTGCCATGCTCTTTTTTGACATTCACTCGTGTTTTCTCTTCACAGATCCATTTGGTGAGATAACCTAAACTATATATGTTCAATCATGGGGGGCATTGGTGGCCTAGTTGTAGAGCTCCCGCCTGCCACGCCGGCTGCCAGGGTTCGTATCCCAGCCAATGCCCCAAAACCCAGCCACTGGGGATGCGCAAGTCAGTGCATTCGTAGTCCTGGTCCCAAGCCCAGATAAATGGGAGGGTTGCGTGAGGAAAGGCATCCGGCGTAAAACATTTGCCAAATCAAATATGCGGATCAGGATGATCCGCTGTGGCGACCCTGAAGGGGAACAGCCGAAAGAAGAAAAAATAAATAAATAAAATAAAAAATTTATGTTCAATCATGGTTTCTCCTTTGCTTTCAGATAACATCAAAAATATTCCTTAAAACACACAAAATAGGGCGGTATTCATTTATTTTAGGACGGAATATAAAAGCACTACAAAGGGAGGAAAGATGAGGCAAAACTATTCTGTTCTTTTGTTTACCATCAATACCTCTTGAGCCATAATCCATTTATGTGCTGTTCATTTCTCATCTTTCAATCTCATAAAGTGCATCTTTTCAAAAAGCAACCCAACCTCAGCAGCCCCCATAGTAAGACTATGGACTTCCTCTAACAAACAGAACATTCTCATAAATTTATCACAATCCATGACTGCATAACTATTAACATGGGATATAAATGCCTGTTCACTGAAACAGTTCAACAATTAAAGGTACAATTTGAAAATGAGACAACACGAGCACACAGAAAACACGATCCAGTTATAATGCAATTTAACAAAAATCAAGAGTTAAGTCACACCAGGCTTAAAAACAAAAATATAAAAACTCAACAGTGACAACAACAACATAATATAGAATGCACTGTGCCCTAAACACAGTCTAAATATACAACCAAACACTAGGCTACATGATTACTGTAAAAATCAGACTACACTAGAGATTCTCGGGACTGAAATGTGCCACAGAAATAAAAAATTACAAAAATAAGAAAACTGCTTCATAGTAAAGTTCCTTTATAGGTCTTAGATGTTTATTGACTTATCTTTTTTATTTATCTTTTGATTTATATCTGATGAATTTTACAATATGCTGAATCTCATAAGGCACTCATAAGGCATTGCAGGTTATAGTTTAAGTAAGGTGGTGTAAGAACTATAAGGCCCCCTTTACACCTGGCATGAACACGTGTCTCAGGTGAGTGGACTGTGTGCCTGACCACATAAAAATAGAGGTGTAAATGTGCCCAAGATGCAGTGTGATCCGGAGGTGGCCAGGGACACACTGTGGCCACACTGAACATGAGTGTAAATCCAAATGCGTTTGCAACCCACATGCAGCTGGGAAATATTCGTTTGCACAACTTCATGGAGGGCGGCACAGTGGTGCAGCGGGGTAGCGCCGTTACCTCAGAGCAAGAAGGTTGTGGGTTCGAGTTTCGCCTTGGGGTCTGTCTGTGTGGGGTTTGCTTGTTCTCCTCGTGTCCATGTGGGTTGCCTCTGGGTACTTTGGTTTCCTCCCACAGTCCAAAGATATGCAGGTAGGCTAATTGGTGACTCTAAATTACCCATAAGTATGAGTGTGTGAGCCCTGTGATAGATTAGCAGCCTGTCCAGGCTCTCGCCCACCTGACAGTGGACTCATATTAATGTCAGGTGTAAATGTGTTCTGGCTAAATCATATCTCAATACAATCTGGATATCAGATGCATATTAATGTCAGGTGTAAATGTCTTCTGGCTAAATCATATCTAGATACAATCTGGATATCAGACACATATTAATGTCAGGTGTAAATGTATTCTGGCTAAATCATATCTAGATACAATCTGGATATCAGACGCATATTAATGTCAGGTGTGAATGTCTTCTGGCTAAATCATATCTAGATACAATCTGGATATCAGACGCATATTAATGTCAGGTGTAAATGTCTTCTGGCTAAATCATATCTAGATACAATCTGGATATCAGACGCATATTAATGTCAGGTTTAAAGGGGGTCTGAGACATAACAGGAATAACAATAACAGGATAACACAGCGACATAAATATTCCAAAATGAAAGTAGCACCAAGCACTGTTAGTAAAACACACACATGCATTAAACCTGTGGGTGCAAGTTAAAAAAGGCTGCTGAACATTACAAGAGTTTACTTTGGGAAAAAATTAAAAAAATACCTTCATTACTAGTAATAAAAAAAGGTTACAAAATTATTACAGAAATAATAAAGTTCTGTACAAATTACATTGAAAGCGTGAAGCGGTCTCCCCATTGGTCATACAGACGGTAGTCCTTTGGGCTCACTGATGTCACAACTGACAGCCGTTGAAGTTGTGAAGGCCGGCAGAGTAAAATGTTATGCCTCTGTTCTCTTCGGCGCTGTAGACATAGGCGTGTGTACCAGAAGGCCCAGAATGCATCACAGAGAACGGAAAATGAAAAACAACCAAGGCACAGACTTTGCTGGTGCTGCCTCAGCAAGAGAGACTTCCATCTGTTTCGTTGAGTCAGATCCACCTGTACACTGACTGAACGACTGAATCAAACACGCGTTCAGGCCGTGCTGCTCAGAACATTACAGGTGTGAGTTTGTCCCTCAGGGCGTGGCTCTCACAGTATTACAGGTGTGAGTTTGTCCCTCAGGGCGTGGCTCTCACAGTATTACAGGTGTGAGTTTGTCCCTCAGGGCGTGGCTCTCACAGTATTACAGGTGTGAGTTTGTCCCACAGGCAGAGTATCTCAGAGTATTACAGGTGTGGGCTTGGCCCCCCAGGTGTTTGCTTGTTTCTTTAGAGTGTGGATCTCTATATTTCACGTGTGAGACCGTCCTTCGGGGCGGGGCGGGGTCAGAAGTCGGACGGCCGGATCATCATGGCGGTGGAGCGCAGGGAGTAACTCGGACCCCGGAAGTGGTGCCACTTGATGCCGTTCAGCTTCCGGATGTTGTGGCCCACCGTGTAGTACATGCCGTTGAGATTGGAAAGGCCGCACGCGTCGAACCACCAGCCTGAAAAACACACAGGAAGCCACATGGGCACGTACGCGACAGCACAAACAGAGGAGGAATCCATTAGGGATTTACGCGGTGCTGTTATTGATTTGGGACCCAGCTTAGCTGACCAAACTGCACCGCGGGGTCAAGGCTGGACATGAACTACAAACTGGAGATTCTGTTTTTATCACCTTTGTGTTGTCAGGGTTTCCCCCTCCCCCCCGAGTATCATGAATGCCTCCCAGCAACAACTATAATTACAAAAGGAGCTCCAGTGCCTGTCCCCCTGGTCCCGCTACTGGTTATTAAAAACGAAGGCATGAAAAATGTTTTCTGAAGGGAAATGGGATGGAGAGGCCTTTTATTTTGGGAAATATATGAGTGCATGCACTGGAAATATAATTTTGCTAGGTGAAAGAGTGAAAACCTCTGAACATTATGAAGGTCTATAAGAGTCAATAGGACTGTCCTGCCCAAGAATTTTCTGATTCATATAGATCAATCACTGCTACCATGACAACCTTTAATCACAGGTGTTCTAAACTTGAACAAAGCTTTTTTCCCCATTTATGTGTCATTCTGATAAAACACACTCAGACTGCATAGTTATGCTGCAATGGACCATTTGTAAAACAGCTGTACTGTATCTACCATAAGAGTTTAGATTAGATTATTTCAGTGCCTGTCTGTTTTACCAGCAAGGCCTGCGGCAGCCATGACTTCAATTTAATCTTACCCCTCAACAATCACCTCAAACTGAAAACAATAAGTTTGATACTGTAGAATTTTGTCTTTGGTTCCATGAAAAATGAGGATTTTCATTGCACAAGGTTTTTGAAATTGACCCAGTGAACGACTTTTCCTCCAGGACCACGATTTAACAATAATGCTTCAAAGACTGCTCACGTTATTGTGGCCACCTGCAATATGCATGGTCCAAATATAGATGAATTTCCTCATTTGTTCTCATTTCAGCAAACTTCCCGGCTGTCATCACGCTGCATTCGCTCCCAGTGCCGCTGTGTAAGCTCCATTGAGTGTGATTACTTTCGCATACTCTACGCAAGTTCATAGGGGTTCATAAGGGTTCATAAGGGTTCGTAAACAGGTGAAGGTCAGGGGGAATGAGCGATCCCGTTCTGATAGTTGAAAAATGAGGTGTTCACAGAAACAATCACAAGCTCATCTGAGTAAGGACTTTTTTTCTTATTTTTCAACTCGTCATTGAACATGTCTGTGTTTTCCAAAAGATGAACGTTTTCCTCATTACAGTCCAGTATGTATACGCATTAAGCTCAATAATGTTTGGGACAAAGCCATATTTTTTTTCTTCTTGATTTGGCTCTGTACTCCATAATTTTTTTATTTGTAATCAAACATTTCACATGCGGTTAAAGTGCAGATTCTCAGCTTTTATTAAAGGGTATTTTATTACATTTTGGTTTCACCATGTAGATATAACAGCACTTTTTATACATAGCCCCATTTCAGGGCACCATAATGTTTGGGGAAAATGGCAGGTGTTTCTGATAAGTCTGGTGTGTTCAGTTGCTTCTTTACTGCATGTATAAGTTAGCTTTCAGTATCTAGTTTTGATTATAGCCTTTTGATTGCCTTTGGAGTCTGTTATTGGGGTCTGTCAACATGAGGACCAGAGTTGTGCCAATGAAAGTCAAGGAAGCCATTATGAGGCTGAGAAAACAGTCAGAGACATTGGCCAAATGTTAGGCTTACCAAAATCAACTGCTTGAAACACCATTAAGAAGAAAAGAGAGCAATGGTGAGCTCAGAACTCACAAAGAGCCTGGTAAGCCAAGGAAGACCTATAGTAAAAGCTGAGAACCACACATGCACTTTAACCACACATGAATTGTTTGATTACAAACAAAATATATTTGACACCCGTTTTCACAACATTTTGCACCCTCCCTTTGCGATGATAAAACTGCAGAGTTGTCTCTTTTGTTGTGTTTTATTAGATTGGTGAATACATTGAGGGGGACTGATGACCTTCACAGAGTCTTTCACCATCCTTCAGATCCTGCGGTCTGCCCTTGTGACCAACCCCCTTCAATTCAAACCACAAATTTTAGATCGGCTCAAGACTGGAGACGAAGATGCCCATTGGAAATGGTACATTTGTGGTCAATAAACAATTCCTTGGCTGATTTCCCATTTATTATCCCAAGATTGTTACCTTTATGAAAGATGAATTTGCTGCCAAGTTTGAGCTACCTGGGGGAGAATGCCAGGTTTTTTGGCTGAATATCCTGGCAGTTACTGTTTATGATTTCATTAACCATAGCAGGAGTCCCCAGGTCCATAGATGAATACAGTCTCATAATATCAAAGATATTCCACTGTATTTCACTACAGGTATGGCATTCTTTTCATAATAAGCATTGTTCTTCTAATGCCAAATCCACCGCTCCTGTGAGTGGCCAAAAAAGCTAAACTTCAATCTTATCTGACCATAACACAAAGATAAGCTTTGGAACTTTGATTAGAACCAGGTGCTGTTGTCAAAATTTAGCTTCATGGCCATGCACACCAGCATCGAATGAAGGATGTCATACCTACGTTAAAATATAGCACTTTTTCTTTGATCAATTTTATTCATATAAAATAATAAAAATGTCAGTTTTTTGAGCATACAGTATAGCTCATAACTTGAGTGTATTTCTGCTCACATTTTTCAAGTGTGCCAATAATTTTGAGGCAACAACATATCTCATGATTATGAGCTTGCAGAGAAGGGTGTATTCTTAATATGAAAAGAAAGACAGTCACTCACTGATGTGGGTGAAGACAGTCAGGACAAAGTGTCTCCCTTACTGAAGGGTGTAGGATGTGTGGGACACAGTGGGTCCCTTACTGAAGGGTGTAGGCTGTGTGGGACACAGTAGCACCCTTACTGAAGGGTGTAGGATGTGTGGGACACAGTGGGTCCCTTACTGAAGGGTGTAGGATATGTGGGACACAGTAGCACCCTTACTGAAGGGTGTAGGATGTGTGGGACACAGTGGCTCCCATACTGAAGGGTGTAGGCTGTGTGGGCTGTGTAAGTTATGGCAGCTTACGCACCTCCAGTCAGCATGAGGGCGCACTTGCACAGGCAGTTGTCATTGTCTGAGTCCCGGGTGCTGAAGCCAGTGCCTTGGGAGGTCAGGCTGCTCTGGTGCCCTGCAGTACCACTGTAGCCCCTCAGGAACAGCCTGGGGAAGACATACAAGGTGTCACATCCCCTACACACATCACATCCCTTACATACATCACATCACCAACACGCATCACATCACCAACACACATCCCAAAAACACATCACATCCTCAACACACATCACATCTCTTATATACATCACATCCTCAACACACATCACATCCCTTATATACATCACATCCTCAACACACTGTACATCCCCAACACAGGACATCACATCCTCAACATACAGCACAACCCCAACAAGACTCACATACCCAACACAGCACATCCCCAACAGACATTATATCCAACAGAAATCTCGCCCCAACATACATCACATCCCCGACCCACATCACACCCAAATATACATCACATCCCCAACACATACCACATCACCAGTAAGCACAATTTTAACAAGCTGTTCATTTTTTTCTTAATTAGGTGCTTTTCATGTGTAGAGAGATTATTAACCCTCTTAAACCACATTATGCCAGAAATAGCTATGCACACCACAAAGAATAAAAATCTCACATTCACAATGTGCTTGTAGTGCTGTATTACTAACAATTACATAAAAAGAGGTAACAGAATTATTTAAATGATCAAAAAGACTGGGATTCACTGGGCTCCTAATTAGGCTGCTGAACACATGTTGAACTTGTCAACACAATGCAGGTTTGCCTCATTGTCATTTGATTTGTCTTTGAATTCTTTGTTATCAACCAAATGCTTAGTTATGGTGGACATGGGTCCATAGTCACACCAATTATTAGCCTATTAATTCACCATGATTTAATTTGAACCATAATTTATTTTTTTTAACTTGTTTTTATGTAATTGTTTGTAGTATAGTACGCCAACATGGCACTTCTATTCTTCATAGCATGCATAACTATTTCATAATTTGACTTAAGAGTGTAAATAATCACTCTAAACACAAAAAGCACCTAATTAAGAAAAATAAACAGCTTGTAAAATTATGGGAATGCAATTGTGGTTGGAACAAAAACCAGCACACAGTGGTCCCCCCCCAGGACCGTGTTTGGGAACCACCGCTCTACACCAATCAGAAAACGAATTCCGCCGTGTCGCGATAGGGCACAGCGTTTCTGCAGATGCCATCTTTCAGATTAAACGTTAAACTGGGGTCTTGACTCACGATGGAAGTTAAAGATCCCATGGTACTTTTCAAAAGAGAGAAAAAAAAGTTGCTCTGGAATCCTAGCCAAATTTAAAACTGTGCTCTCACAAACCAGCCAACCAATCATGTCCCAGTATTCAGTGACTTATGTTCTGCAGAGTACACAGAGCTATGCTCTCACTCTAGTGTCAATAGGGCTTCGAAATAAAAATAACAACCATAAAGTAGTAAGAATGTGTTTCATACTTTACAGAAATATAGATTAAGAAAGAAATTGATAAAAGCAATAAACATGGAATAATGCGGTAATCTAGCTAAAAGAGTTACACAGAGTTGCATTATCACCTTATACCTGATATGGTACAAGGTGATAATGTGACATGTTTATCAGCTGTTCTGATGATCTGAACTGGGAAAAGGCTGTGACAGTGCCTGAACTCTGGATGAGAGACACCACATAAGTGTGTCTGGAGAGACTGAGGATATTTTATGGGCACAGGGTCCTCCTGGGGATCTCAGATGAACAGTTGAGAATTTGCACGCACAAGGATGTTTGTGTGAATGATGGAAAACAGTCTTATCACATGTTGCTATGGCACGGTATCATCTAGGCTAGTGGCTGTTTTTCACAGACTTTACAAAGTTAAAAGATGCAAAGTTACTTACGAAGTTACAAAGGTTACTTAGCTAACCATATATTTTATCCAAAGTACTCCATTATTCTTCAGTGCATTAAGCTTGACATCTCTTTCCCATGTTTTTTATTATTTTATTTTTCGAACATGCAGTTCTGTAAAAGTACAGGATTCGACTTCCTTTTTTTTTTTTTTTTACAACGAAAATGCCCTTTTCGTGTTTGCGCGTCCTGGAAACCTCGCGAAAAGGCTCTTCACTTCTAAACACTGACTTATGAAGGACTCGGAAAGTGAAGAATGTGTGTGAGAACCGCTCGGAACGCGGAGGACCCGACCGAGTTCATCTATAAAAAGGACTGAACTTTGCCTTCTGCCAAGTGGTTCTCTGATCTCAGCGCTGATGGATCCAGCTTTATTTTGTTTGACTTCAGCTGCAGAGAAAGCGTTGCTGCCAAAAAAACAGTTTTTTGGTCATCATATAGTAGATCTTATCAGAAAATAAATGCGCAATAAAATTCACATTTTGGCCACAATAGGGCAGTGTGACCAACAGTAGAGTAAATAAATGTTCTACTATTTCTTGTAAATATATAAAAGTGCTCTGTGCTCTCTCTCTCTCTCTCTCTCTCTCAGGTTCATACGTGCAGGTCTGTATATGTATTGACTGCACGTCTGTGTAAAGCAAAACAGTATCTGTTCACTTTCTGGACTTCCTAAATTTATGCTGTTTTTTTAATGCTGCATTTTTGTGACTTTCTCAAATGTTTACAGTAATTAAAATCAAATAAGCAACCTATTTAATGTAATGCGTTCTAAATGAATAGCATATTTACTCCAGTGCATTGTTGTTTAAAAAAACAGAAATATAGTTATTCATCATGAGAGTGTGGAGAGGCTTCACCATCAGTATGCAAATGCTGAATGTGAACAGCTCCTCCCCCTGAAGGATTCTTCCCACGGCTGAATGGCAGGCCATATTTCAAATGCAGCTTTAATGACTTTATTTTGCAAATAAGTTGGCGAGGAACAGGGGGGCCCATTATTTCAGCTCATACCAGCACTAAAAAGGAAACAACTGCATTACATTGAATATGCAACAGACAAAATGGTGCTCTCAGTCTGTTGCACACATTTATAAACAAATGAAAAAAGGTTGTGAGAACTCTCTAAGCAGATTCCAAAACTCTAAAACTCACTGTACTGCAGAGGACATGAACTGCACTGCAACTTAAAAGTGCATTTTAAAATCCTCTATTTAACCCTACTTAAATTCCTGTACTTATGTCTCTTATACTTCCTCTGGTCCAGTACCTGTTCCACATAATGCCTACTTTTAACATACTCTATTATTTTAATATTTCCTAAAGTTAAAATTCTTTATTGCATTTCATATTATTCTATTTTATTATACATTTTTTCAGTTTTACTTGCAATGTACAAAATCATTAAAATTCCCTGTGCAGCCTCCCTTTTCTTACATTTAAATAGTTCATTTAGTTACTAAATTACAATATATATGTTTTTGTTCTACTTATTAGACTTTGAAAAGATAAAAGACCTGCTTTGATGTAAAACCGGAATTTTTTAATATAGCAGACTCAAGACTGGCTGGGCGTGTCAGTTCTGTCCTAATTATTTATGCATTCACTTTGATTGACAGCCAGGGCCGTTCACTCCCACTGACCTGGATCAGCGCTCACTCCACGTAACGTCAATTGTTAGCTAACGTTAGCTAGTTATCATACATCCGTAATAATGGATAACGAGTACAGCAATAACAGCATTACAAATATTGAGCCGTATATGTATGAGCCCATCGCTTACAGCCTACAATATAGGACCCTAACGTTATAGGATAACCTACGTTAGCACATAACATTATCGATTGATTTTTTTTGCGGCAGTAACGTTATAACAGTCTGGAGAATAAAGTAACGTTACACTTGCCAGCTAACGTTAGCTAAATTTACACATGATAAGTACAGCTCATTACTACATCAGCAAAATTATCGATAGCCGGACAGCAAGTAAACAGCCAGACAGCAAGTAAATTGGGGAGATGAGGTTAACGGTGACGTTATAGTTTGTGGGCTTCATTCAGTTAATAGCAGAACGTCATCCAGCCCGAACGGACGGTTACCGGAACCAGTCCGTTGAACCGGCTTTGAACTTCGGAGCGCACACTACATAAATATTAATACTGGGTGAGTATTTTGGCCACCGCACATTAATCAATGCAAATTAGAAACATTCGCGACGTCACGAATTTGGTCTCAAAACCACCAATACCAAATACTCCGCCAGGCGGCAATGTCGAGCATTGTATAGTTTTTAGGGGGAAAAAATTCATTACAAACATGTATGAATACTTTTAAAAATAATGTGTAAGTAACCTTATAGTCTTTGGTTATAATAAAAGCATTTGATTTTGACTGCACAGGGTCTTTAAAGTTTATTATTATTATTATTATTATTAAGACCATGGAGAATTCTGAAAGCCAGCTGGTAATGGAGCAAGTGCAGTGCACGGTTACCTGTAGTGCTGCTTCTCGCTGCCCAGCTGAAATTTGTCATACTGGGAGTAAGGGGCGTTTCCCTCCCAGTCCCTTAGCTCCACCCTCAGGCTGTACTGGGATTGGCTGGTCATGTGGAACACCACCTCATTGCCCAGCCAGTGCTCTCCCGCCACATCTCCGAACCCCTGTCAACAAAACGCCGTCATAGCAACACTGTCACAAACATTATCGTCACTGAGCCCTGAGAAATTCCAGCCAGAAATATGCATTTTTTTATTTAATATGCCAGTCCCCTGTTTATGAAAAATGTATACATCTCATTTCTAATGTCACACACGTAATACTTAAGCCCTACAAAAATAAAATGCACAGAGCCCCACCCCCAAATGATGATGTCACCCAGGTATATAATGCCTCCCCTTCTCGTCCACTGTAGAGAATTCATACAAATAATTTGGTGGAGGCTGTAGTTTGGATTAAACTGAAATAAGCCTCCAATTATCATCAGAATATCTTCAGTAGTCTCAAATTCAAAAGGCAATTCTATTTTCTTAATAATAATAAGAGGAGTTTTGTGGACCGAATTCCCCCTTCACATTAAAAATAAGCGGCTACTGCATTTCTGTGCAGTAAAACAGATTTTTTCAATAAAGATGAGCTATGCAAATATGGGTCCCTATAATCCACAATTATACAGTAGTATCTGCCAGTAAAGATGAACAACTACTCCAATGTAACACTGGGCCCAGATGGATTGAATAGAGATTTTCTCTCAGTGAAGACACATTTAATCCCAAGCACACAGCCTCGCATTGCATTGTATATTCATCTGAATTAAATTTAATAAAGCTAGGAGCACATGAGAGGAGAAGGATTAGCAAACACTCAGAAATATCCTCTGCTAAGTTTTCGCAGTGAAACTGCAGTGTCGTCCCGGTAAGTGTGGGTTCCTGAGGAAAGTGCTGAAAGTGCTGGGGTGTTGCCCAGTGTGGCCCTATGTGTTGGGACAGATGTGGCCGAGTGGCGTGGACCCGCATGAGCCAGGGCAGAATGACAAGGGGTAATTAACACTGTGTGGGGTAATTCATACTGTGAGGAGTTATTAACAATGCAAGGGGATTTTTTTTTTTGTCTCTGAATTGTATGTTTCATTGTATGTATGTATGTATGTACCACTTATTGTAAAGCGTCTTTGAGTTCATGAAAAGCGCTATATAAAATAAATTTATTATTATTATTATTATTATTATTATACCATTGTTTTTTTTTTGCTTGTATCATGAGACCAAA
Organism: Anguilla rostrata; assembly: GCF_018555375.3. Classification (NCBI taxonomy): domain Eukaryota; kingdom Metazoa; phylum Chordata; class Actinopteri; order Anguilliformes; family Anguillidae; genus Anguilla; species Anguilla rostrata. The sequence continues at coordinate 6,509,524 of NC_057945.1, forward strand.
ATTAATATGGTGAAGCATGTAAAATATGATCAAATTCAAAAATAAATTGCAAGCCTGTTTTGTGGTATACCGCTGTACTGACAGTGACCTGCTTATTGTATGTGCGCACACCCAGCTGGGCACTTTAACACAAGACAGAGTCATCATCAAATTCAATACCTATACAGAGAAAAGATCCACATTCATTTTGTTAGTGAAGATGAGGCTGCATGTTGCCTTCATCAGTGAAATGGTGTTGTTGCTGGCGGCAGTCTTAATTACTCAATATCTCCACAGGTGTACAAGCTGATTACACAGGAACTACTGTACATTCTATTTTCAGGGTAGCTATTAATGAGGACCGTGTGGCAGGAAAGTCATTTTATTGCAGTTATTCAAGTATCCTGAATAGTATCTTTCAACTTCATCTTAACTAAAACACTGTGCATGGATATTTCCAGGAAAGTTACTGAATTTCTTAGATCCACACACTCTTGTTATTAATCCAAAGGGCTGAAATAAGATTCTATTTAAAATGTGCATTACTTTTCACATTTGCTGCCACAAGTTATAGTTAGGCATACAAGATTACAGTGTGCCACTTACACTGTAGCTAATACACACTCAATAAGTCTGCTAGCTAGCCTAAAGCAATGTGATTTGCTTAAATTAATTGGTGCAAAGTTAGCCACAATTTAGTGAACTGTCCTTAGCTGCTTCTCGCTCACTAAGTCTCTCTGTCACAATATCAGTGAACCTGGCTGACAGCATATTCACTGCCATCAGCAAAAAGACATTTCACATCTTGTGAAGTGCCAAAACTGGTCTAGGAGCAGTATCTACAAAGACATTTCACATCTTGCAAAGAGACAACACTGGTCCCAAATCTGTTTCTATAAAATATATCATGTGTTGCAAAGGCCCAAAGTGTAAACGCCGATTAGCATCGTCTGCCTGCCAGGAGTCCCTGCTGGTTTAGCTGTGTTAAACCAACTTTAACTTCCTTGATTTCCACCCACATCCAGATTCAAGTTACAGGGCACGCAATTCTTGACACTTGAGGTTGCCTTTGCGGTAACTCGAGTTCTGAAAATCTAATTTTGTACAGAGTTCATGTGAAATATCTGTTCGTATCAAACATGACAGCCTGCGAGGGTCAAACGTTCACTTGTTTTGTTCAAACTATTCATGATCAAGAACATATCTGCCAACAGTGAATATGAGAGCCAAGTACAAGAATAAAAAAAAAAAACACATTGATACAAAAGCACTGTGGACAGATTTCTCTAATTATATCTTTTGTGACTTTGAGGCGCTCTTGAAAAATATATTGACAGCAGAATGCCCCAAAACAAGTCTCAAACTGCCGACTTTGCGGATATTAGGAGGCATTAGCATCAGTGTCACGGTGGTGGGAAGTGGGATGCAATTGCGGACCGAGGGGATCTAAAAGTTAACCCCGAGGGGTAAGCACAAAAATCGCCAAGCGATTGAAAGGGACAGGGGAAACACAAAATAATAAAGGGCTCTAAATAATCGCTCCCTCTACTCACTGAATCTGTCAGTGGACTCAGAAAACAAAACTAAACACCGGTGCAGCGTAGCCACCGAGAAAGTAAAAACCCAAATAGGAAAACAGAGTGGAGTAACCTACTAAAGAAATGACACTCGCAGCCAGGCGGGTTGGAAAAGGTAAACTAAAGAGACGAGGGCAAAATGTCCTCCACAGCGCTAAGAGAGAATCAGCTCAGAGAAGAAACTAAATGGTGGTCAAATCTCACAGATAGGATCGATGCGGTAACTTCTGCAGATTCTTACACCCCTACCCACCTAGAGGATGACACAGACCGTCGTTCTCCCTACATCTAACAGTCTGCGCTGAACCCTGGAAAACAGGGGCTAGATATAGGACTCCCACACCTGACCCTAATCAGGGACAATTAACTCAAGGAGGCAATGTGTGTGAGGTGCCACCACCTCACAATAGGACTCACACACCTGCCCCTCATCAGGGACAATTAACCCACAGAAACCAAAGAGTGAGAGGTGCTACCACCTCACAATCAGCCCATAGTATATTCCAGGGGTCTGAAACTTGTCCTGGAGTACCACGGGTTGTGGTTTTCACTGATACTCCGCGCTTAATTAATCAATTAATGCATTTGATTACGCAGTTATAGGACGGAGTGTAGCACAGTGGGTAAGGAACTAGACTTGTAACCGAAAGGTCGCAGGTTCGATTCCCGGGTAGGACACTGCCGTTGTACCCTTGAGCAAGGTACTTAACCTGCATTGCTTCAGTATTTCCATCTGTTACATGGATACAATGTAAATGCTATGTAAAAATAGTGATAAGTCGTCTGGATTAAGAGCTCTGCTAATGCTTGTAATGTAATTAATGGTAATCAGTTGAACTCATCTCACAGGTTACACAGGTCTGAACTGGGTGCTGATTTTAAGGTGAAAACAAAAAGCAGCCAGGCTTGTGGCTGTTGAGGACCAGGGTTGCAGACCCCTGGTCTGTACTGAATTTAGCCAGTGTTGCCCAAGGCTGGGTGTTCCAGTTCTAGATTTTCCATCCTGCCGGCTGCAGTCATTGGAGAGCCATATGACATCACACTGTGGTGACATCACAATGAGGATACATTCTTCCCATTAAGATGACTGCTTGATCCTCCTCTGCAGTCCTGCACAGAAGCACATTTACTGGGCTATCAGTCATGGACCTCTCTGCTACAAGCCTGCCAACTGCTGCACGCTTCAGAGTGATAAAGCCTGTCTGCTTTACGGAGGTCATCAGATTAACTTTGTGTTGAATTCAGCCGTCCCCAGCAGAAAACATGTCCACAGACCCCCCTCTGAGAATCTGACCAGAGTCTAAGATGGCACATCCCTGCAGTGGCGTATCACTGCTACAGTAAGTGCTGCTTCTAGAAGGGATTGTAAGGTGAGTGTATCTCAAGGTCGGACCATCTGAAGTGAGTTCAGATCCTGAACAGAATGAATCCTGATGTTCCCCCTTGGAAAAATAAAGATCTATTCTATTCTATTCTATTCTATTCTGTTCTATTCTGGGACTACTGAGTTACCAGCCTACTCTGACCGTATTTTATTTATTTTTATCAACTGTCGTAAAAGTACTCCTTGCTTTTTTCCCGGTAATACCACCTCAGCGTTTAGCTCCAACACCAGCTGAAGAGCTGCAGTCACACGGACTGCCTGGCTGAAACCAAAGAAGACCTTTTCCAGCTCGAAGGGCTGCTGTATCTGGAGCCCAGTTCCGCAAGTGGAAATCTGGCACTGATTAGTCTTAACACTCCACAGCCATCACAAGTGATTACGGCAGCAGCGCAGCATAACAGTTAGGGAACCAGGCCCGTTTAGGCAGAGGGTGAAGGGTTGATTTCCAAGGTGGGGCACTGCCGTCGTTGTGCCCTTGAGCAAGGTCCTTACCCCGAAAATTCGGTAAATATACAGCTGTATTAAATGGATGGAATGTGAAAAAATAAAATCCAAGGGTGAGTCACTCCGGATGAGAGTGTCTGTTAAATGCCTGAATGTAATGAATGACCGGACTCTCTGTTAACACAAGCCACTGAATATCAATACGTAGTCAGGTATTAATGTGCACTGAATAATTAAAGCATAAACTCAATGGTAATACGTGTAAAAGAGCATGTGATATTTAGTCCATTGAAGAAGCAGATTTGTCTCAGCTACACCGACCGGTGGACAGAACACTGGTGGGTTGCATTAACAGATCAGCCCAGGTGCTTAAAGGTGTGTTCCCTCTCCACAGTTTGGGGTTGAGACTGGGAGTACACACCGAGAGAGGAGGTTTTTGAGTATCCTTTGTCCCAGGACAAAAAGAAATGAAACCCGCTGCTGAAAAGCTGGAGGAGCTGGTCAGCTGAAAAGCTGTGAGCAGCGAGCTGAAGAGCTGTGAGCAGCGAGCTGAAGAGCTGTTGCTCAGTTTTGCTTTCTTTTGGGTGAAAGTGTTTGTTTATTTGTTTTCATGTTGGTGTGGGTGTGCTCTCTCTCTCTCTCCATGCGGCAACCAACGGTGCACACCTGGAACTGCCGAATCTCCCTCCCTGACCTGGTTAAGATGTAGCGAAGTAGTAAGAAGTAGGTGTTCGGGCACTGAATTTCCTATTAAAGAGAAAATTTGCAAACATCATGTGATTATTACATTAGAGCCATTTGGCAGATCCTCTTATCCAGAGCACTTACACAACTTTTTATGCAGGATTTACATTGCATCTGTTTATTCAGGTGGATATATACAGAAGCAATGCAGGTTACGTACCTTGCTCAAGGGTACAACGGCAGTGTCCTACCTGGGAATTGAACCTGTGACTTTTGGGTTAGAAGGCCAGTCCTTTACCCAGTATACTACTACTGCCACCAAGTTGACAAAGTGCACAGAGAAATAGTAATTGAGGAAAAAAATTGTGAACTATACAAAATGGCATGTGGTGTTAAATTTCCACCACTCAAACGGGTATGTGTGGTAGCATGTTAACTAAAAACTCTATGTCACACATTTAACAGTATTTAGGCATGTTTTGCAATGAAAAGGGAATACTAAAATGATTATTAAGGAGATCATTTGCAAACTGAGCAAACACCATGTGTTGAGAGACAGTGCACAGAACACAGAAAGTGTGGTTGGTGAAAGAAAACAAGCTATGCTCTCCATTGGGAAAGCATGATGCTATCCCTCTTTACGAGACAGAAGCCATGGGTGATATTTCTACATCTCAGCACAGGCAAAGCAACCATTACTGCCACTCGAATGGCAGGATAAATGTGTACTAGTGAAATCACCTACTGCATTGGTATTGTTGGCCAAAATGAGCTCAGTTTAAAAAGTTCAATGAAAATAGTGCTTTATTGTTTATGTTTGTAAGGCAACACTTGAATTGGTTTTTGTGCATTAAATAAATTACACATTTGATATTTTAAACTGCTCATCACATGCAGTTATGACACAGCTTTGATCCCAACAGGGTCTAATATGCTGGATGTTACTGCAGTGAATTCTGTAAACTTCTCCTATAATGCTGCTGCTTCCCAGGTTACTGCTGATGAAAGCTCAAAAACTCCTCTCTGATAATAAAATACTAAAAATTCCTTTAGGAACACTGACATTACAAAAATTCCTCTTGGAACATTGAGATTACAAGCATTCCTTTAGGAACACTGGCATTACTATAATTCCTTTGGGAATATTAGCATTACTAAAATCCCTTTAAGAACACTGAAATTACTAAAATTGCTCCGGGAACACTGACATTACTAGAATTATTTTTGGAACACGGGCATAACTAAAATTCCTCTGGGAACACTGACATTACTAGGATTCCTCTAGGAACACTGACATTACTAAAATTCCTATTACAGCACTGGGATTACTAAATTCCTCTATGATCACGGGGATAAATTAATTCCTCTATGAGCACTGGGATTACTAAAATTCCACCAGAAGCTGTGCTTTTATTTACTGCCTGATAATTATTCAAAAAGAATGTTTCATCTTCTATTTCATTGGACCTGTTCCCTCTGGCACATAGAGCCTGAGAAGGAAGGAACTACCAGCACAACATAAACACTAATGTTCCTGCTGATAATCGTGAAATAAACAATAAGGAATCGTATGTTCAGATGAGTAACATCTGGAAACATAAAATCACTGTACAGACTGCTTTGCGTAACTACCTGAAGCATATTTTCTTGGTTTAGACCACGAAATGCAGAGTATCAGCTACTGCAAAGCTGGCAGGTCAACACACACTTATGTAAATTTGTAAGAGAGCATTCATTGCACTCATTTGAATTAAATTTTATGTACGCATACTGTATGTTTGAGTCCATCAAAAACATACATTAAAATGTGTCTCTTTCAATAAAAATCTTACCAGTCTAATGTGTGTCCAGCATTATTATAAAATGTATGTTCTGGTTCCACTTGCTGATTGGTCCATGCAGCGTAGTAAAGGCTAAGTCTGCTCACTGTTTCAAATAAACAAGCACAACGCGACAGTAAAATGGTTGGGCAGCATGTGGCACCAGTTCCCATACAATCTGTACCTAGTGGATTAAATCGCAATGCAGATTTTGGTGCCTATTTCAGTGCCACACACTTCATTAGCTAACATTGCACTAATTCTGCTGACACAGTCAGTGGCAGCGCTGTTAGCAAGCTAATGTTCAACTCCGATTATTATATATTACTGTAAATTGTGAAGTATAATTTAAACAATTAAATAAACAATTATTTTTTTCAATTTATTTGCCTTTGCAATCAAAATGGTGTTTTTTAATGTCATCCCTAGCATCAAATGTAACTCAACATTACTGAAACTAGCTTGCTAGCTGCAGTGCACAATAACACTATGGTGAGTTTTAGCTATAGGAGCTAACTAGCTACTGCATGCACAGTTGAAAAATCAAGTTGCAAACTAGCCAGCCTGCTTCTGGAGGAAACGGCGACAGGGACACTGCAGTGTGCAGGGTTGTGTTGTTGAAGAATTAGCAATCTAGCAATGTCTACTTTACTTTGTGCCTCTAGGAATGTGTAATGTGCATTGTGTGAGGCACTGCTAGCTTGCTAAAATGAGCTAGCTATCAAGCAAGCCAGCTGGACCGCACGGTCTCTGTTCCTCTCACAGATCCCTCTGCTTTCTGGCATTGGCACCCCACAAACAGAGCTTCCCAGCAGCATGGTTCACTGGAGTCCAAGGAGTAACCAGCCAGCCTGAATTATGCTGGTTTCATTTATTATTTCACCAACAAACAGACAACACCTCCTGAGGCTGAAGAATAAACACGAGAAACTATTGTTTGTATTTTATCCTGCTTATGGACATTCCTGACTAAATCAAGGGTGTCCAATGTTATCCAGCAAGGGCCAGCGTGGGTGCAGGCAAGCACTAGGACACCTGATTCTACTTATCAAGGTCTTGATTGAAGACCACGATTAGTTAATTAGTTGAATCAGATGTCTTTTTTGTTTTTACCCAGTGCAAGGACACCTGATTCTACTTATCTAGGTCTTTATAGAAGAACATGATTGGTTAATTAGTGGAATCCTGTGTTAAAGTGCTGGACTAAAACAAATCATGCACTCCGGCCCAATCCTACACTGGTCCTTTTTGGATACGATTGGACACCCTTGCTTTAAATGAATCATTAGTCTTGCCATTTAGGGGAATTGATCCATGACGTGAGAATAGCTCATGGTTTTAGGCTCACGTATGCTTCTTAAAGACCACTTGTACAATTCTGAAACAGTCCAGGCCATAGCGGGGACATCCCTAGTGAACAGCTGGGCTGGCTGAGGCAGCCCTCAGGAGACCACAGCGCTCTAAAGGTTGTGCAGAGAGGATGTCCCCGGACCCAAAAATAGATTCTCCACTTCCTGGCAGGAAATGCAAAAACCACACGCCATCCAATCGGACCAGAGCCTCATCGACGGACGATCGAATGATGAATAATAAAACTGTGTGAAACACAATGCCGTAACTCGGGGATACTTAAATCTGGCCCTCGAGATCGGTAGTACTGCCGGTTTCCTCTTCTGCCTTATAGTCCATGGTCCACTACCATTATTGATCGGTGCATCTGGTGTAAGTCAAGCCCTGATTAGAGGGGTCAATAATTAGCTAAAGATTCCACACACTGAGTTAGCAATGCCAAAACTCACTGCTGATTGCAACGCATACACAGAAACGCTCGATCAGTCCAGGACTGGAGCGTTGTTCTGCTGCCTGTATGGTGGGTGGCCATATACTGAAATTAGTGAGTACGTGACCCCGGCACCCACATCAGCCTTCAGAAACGCACCCTGCTTTCAGGACAAAACCAAGTTGGCAGAGGCTATTTCGGGCTGCGTAAGCTGCAGTTTGAAGTCTGCGATTTGTCAGTCTGTGACATTAGGATTTGACCTCCCTCAGTTTATTTGTGACCTCTGACTAAGCTAGCAGCATAACATCTGCCTGTTAAAACACTTCATTGGGTCTGCTTTAAAAACATAAAAAACAAACAGGTTTTCAAAACATTTATCGTTGAAAATGACAAATGACTTCTTCCCCCAGTCTAGTTCAGAGACAGCTGTTTCTGTGTGGATGGGACTCCAAATCAAGCTTGAATGTTGCCCGTGGTCATTGCAACCCTCTAGGTTCATTCCAATTGCTTATTTTTTCCTCCTTGCTTCCCTTCCCAGCGTCCTTTCTTAGCTCCTAGCTCCACCCATCAGAGGTCGCAAGGAAAGGAAGCAAGGCAGTGGTCTCCAACCATGGTCCTGGAGAGCTACAGGGTCTGCTGGTTTTTGTTTTCACCTTAAAATCAGCACCCAATTGAGACCCAAGACACCAGGTGAGTTGAGTTAACTGTGTAATCAACTGCTCTAATTGATTCATGAAGTGCAGAGTAACTATGAAAACATGCAGACCCTGTAGCTCTCCAGGACCAGGGTTGGAGACCACCGAAGCAAAGAAAGGACATGAGGACAGAGCTATCGAGGAAGCGTATATTCGGCAAATGGAACGTCTGTTCAGTCAAGCATCAGTTAAACAGCCCATCAATTACTGATGTGGAAGATGGTGAAGGGTAGACCCACAGGTCAATCGTTTATAGATGAATGTATAACTACTTCCGCAAAAAGGATGCACTTGTGTTTCCTTGCTCAAGCATCCATCGGGAGCCTCCTAACCCCTCGCTCCTAGCTCCTTCAAGGACCATGTAACAGGTTGGAATATCTTTGAAGATGGCAGACCTTGATTTCTGAGTGAGGCGAGGACCAAGGAGACATAAAGGATGGATAAAATCGGCGATTGGGATGAGACCACAGTCTTTCAAAGCTAGAGGAATGACGTCCACCCCAGATGAAGACTGTGATGCAGCTGAACTGTGCGCTCACCTGTTTGTACTCTCCCCAAGTCCTCTGGAAATCCACACTTCCGTTGACTCTGCGCTGAAACACAGTCCATCCACCTCCGCTCGTTTCCATGTCACAAAATACCTGGATCGATAAGACATAGCGTTATTCTCTCACTCCGAACACAAACTCTATCAGTCACGTACAATGCACATCCAGCTCTTTTCTTTCTACAGATGAGCACATATATAAATACTAGAAAAGGACTGCATAATATAGCTCTCATTATCTAAGTTTCATTAAAGCATTTGCAGAAACAAGGTTAATTTTGTTTTTGTTTTTTTCATTTTGCAGGAAAAGTTTTAGTTTGTGAAGTACATTATAGTTCCCTGGAAACTGAAAAGGAACATCACTACAACCTGAGAAGCAAAGAAAGAATTCTGAGAAAAACTAATTCAAGTTCAGAGTGGACACAAACCCTTTAAAGAAATATTTGGATTCTTTTGGCTCAAGATTTATATTCATTAATATGTCAATGCAGATTGACAATTCTCTTATATTCCAAAAGCATCTGTAAAGTCTCTAAACTGAGAGGAATAGTGTTCACCTTTGTGGGCTCTGTCATGTTGCCGATGTGTAGGTAGTACACGCCACTGATGTTATTTCCTGCTTTAAAAGCATCCGCACAGTCCCGAAACTTCTGTTCCCTCGGCAACGGCACTGTTCACAATCAAACACACTCCTTACATTACAGGGAAAAGGCACAACTATAAATCAAAGTCACATTAGACACTTCTGTTAGGACCGAGTCTGGAACCTTGGAGCTAGCTGATTCACTGATTTTAACATGCTCACTTTCCTCATTTTAGCTAGTTAATTTACTGATGTTAGCTAGGTAATTTACAATTCCATTACACAATGGCTTTTTAGTTTCACCACCATGCAGCAAGTTAACAGTTTCATAACATAGCATGACATAATGATGAGAACAGGCCATTCAGCCTAGCAATGCTCTCCATTTTCCTACCACTAAAGGGTACCTATTAACTTATCGTTTTCCAACAAGCTAGATAGTACAGTATCTAGCACTGTACCAAGCCTGGTCTCGAAAAAACCCCAGTTTCTGCTCATTTCAATTAGCTAAGGGAGGGCTCTTGAAACACCTCAATAGCTGCCTTATATAGCTACCGCTTTAGTTAACATGCATGCACCAACTCCACTCCAGTAAACACCAACTGAACTTCCCTAAAGATAAAAATGAAAGAGTAAAGACATCTATTGCTTCTATAAAAAGCTTAGCAAGTTTGACTGTACAAAGGTCAACATGTAAGCTTTGGGTAAAAACCATAACCATAGCCATACCCATAACCGTAGCAATAAATAACGCTGACAGATAGCAGTCTTGGCACATTTTTTTACTGATCATGTTTTCTTTGTTATCATCAGATTTTTTTTTCCCCATTCCATCCCTTCATCTTTGAAAAAAGAGGTCGTTGGGTCGCAAGCGTTTCTCTGCAGATGGCGTCCCAAGAAGGAAAAACAATCCTCCTTCGGTCCGTAATTGAAAGCAGTTGTGTTTGCGTGTTGTGGAATGTCTCTGTAAACACACGTTGACACATATTCTGCACAATTTTACCCACAATTTCAAAGGGTTGATTTCAGAGTTTTCAGGATACTTTTCAACCAAACCCTGCCAAGTAGATCACTGTGAAGAGAATATCCATCTTACTAAGCTTACTGGCTGTCACAAAGTAAAAAAAAAAAAAAAAAAAAGCAAAGATCTTCCACAATCTTACATCTTTCAGATGTGCTAAACAGCAATAAATTTTCATTTGGAGTGTGGCAAATTGTTTTATGGGAAGACACCAGACACACATATATTATATTTGGTCACAGCCCTTAGAAGTCTTTTCACAACACTAAAATGTATGGTGCATTCCCAACAGCCTCTTGTCTCATGCTCTAAAGAAACTGGGAGATGCTGATACAGATGGTCGCTGCTGTTCTTGTATAGTGTGGATGAAATACAAACTTGGAGATCCTGATACAGATGGCAACTGCTGTTCTTGTATAGTATGGATGAAAGACAAATCGCAAGGAATGATGTGTGATTGAGAAGGGGTCTACAGCGCTGGTCCTGGAGCTAGTTCAGCTATATTTCGGGTATGCCTGACCTTACACAAATGGCGGCTGCCTTGGCTTGTTTGCATGTTTCATGCCCAGTGAAGTCAATGCATGTAGTGAGGCCAGAAGAAGGTGTTTTCCTCTATGTAGTCAGAGCCATTGTTAAGAGCATTTTCATTTCAGTGGTAACTGTTTTCAAGCCCACATCTATTCTAAAATGTATAATTCATTCAATAATGATTCCAGTACTTTTCTGTTTATACATCCATTCATTTTGATATTAACTGATTTGAACTGTTAATGTTTGTGGGACATAAACCAAAGCTTATACTGACAGTGCTGTTCTAATCATAAAAATGATTTACAGACAAAATATTTTCTTTTTAAATAACTATTTGAAAAATGAGTGGGCAGGAAATAAACCTTGTGAAGAGGTTTAAAAGAGTGATAGTCAATTGAATACCAAATTGTGTGTGTGTCCCTTAGCTCACAGACAGCAGTGTGGTGTGTGTACCTGAGCTCACAGACAGCATAGTGGTATATTTACCTGGGCTCGCAGACAGCAGTGTAGTGAGTGTATCTGAGCTGACAGACAGCATAGCGGTGTGTGTACCTGAGCTCACAGACAGCATAGTGGTGTGTGTACCTGAGCTCACAGACAGCAGTGTGGTATATTTACCTGGGCTAACAGACAGCAGTGTGGTGTCTGTACCTGAGCTCACAGACAGCAGTGTGGTGTGTGTACCTGAGCTCACAGACAGCATAGTGGTATATGTACCTGGACTCACAGAAGCAGGTGTAGGTGAGTGACATCTGTGTTACCTGCCACAGACAGCAGTGTGGTGTGTACTGAGCTCACAGACAGAGTGTGGTGTGTGTATTTGGCTCACAGACAGCAGTGGGTTTGTACCTGAGCTCACAGACAGCAGTGTGGTGTGTTACTGAGCTCACAGAACAGCAGGTGTGTGTGACCTGAGTAGAGCGTGTGTTTCCTGGCTCACAGACAGCAGTGTGGTGTGTGTACCTGAGCTCACAGACAGCAGTGTGGTGTGTGTACCTGAGCTCACAGACAGCAGTGTGGTGTGTGTACCTGAGCTCACAGACAGCAGTGTGGTGTGTGTACCTGAGCTCACAGACAGCAGTGTGGTGTGTGTACCTGAGCTCACAGACAGCAGGTTGAGGAGTGTGTGCACGGACTCTGCGAGCTGCTGTTGCTGGCGCTGAAGGATGGAGTTGTTGGCGCTCGCTGTGTGCAGCTGTTTCTGGAGGGAATCGATGGAGGCGGACTGCAGTACCACCAGCTCCTGCAGCCTCTCCTTCTCCTCCCGCAGGTCCTCCAGCTCCGTCTGCTGCCGAGACTCCAAGACCAGAACCTTCTTCTCCAGGCGACTGGAGAGAAAAAAAGGCCAAAGTAACCCTTTAAAGAGTAGGCTTTTGGAATGATTTGTTTGTTCAAAGTTCTAGAACTCCATTGCTTTCAATTACCAGTAGTGATTGCTACATCAGCATTAGAATGTTCAGTAAAGAAAATTCTAATGACGTATTTGTGATGTCACATCCTAAGGGGTTCAAGAGCAACCATGACAGGAGACCAGCAATTACTACTGTCATTTAAACTGATCAGTTTCCTCTCAAATGTAATAATAATAGTCATTGATCATCATCATCATCACCATCATCATAAAACACTATAAACCTCTCGAACCATGTTTGTATCTCGGTAAACGCAAATTTTTAAGCACATATCACAGGATTCATAGGAATTCTCAGGTTAGTTTGTGTAAAATGTATAATTTCTCAGGAACAGCAATACAAAAAAAATACATATTTGCTAATGTTTCAAGCATTGTAGTTACAAATTCAACCACTAGACATCTCACCAAACCTTTACGAGTTCACATGACACCCATCCTGGCCTCACTACACTTCAAGAATTAAAAAAAAAAATGTACTCATAACTTTAAAGGCTAGCCTTGATGTCACCACGAAATACATTACCGGTGTCATACACAATCTCATCATCGCACCAGGCACACATTTTAAAACAAGAGGTGACATTCATAGCTGGGGCTCCAATTTTATAGAACAATTTTATTAAATCTTATCAGGGCCTGTCTTCTTTAAGATCTCATTTTAAAACCCATTCTTTGAACTTTCTGTCAACCCTTTTTACCTGCATTACTGTTCTATTTGATGTGTATTGCCGCTATTCTGTTTTATTTCTTTACCTACGCTTTTATTGCGTGAAGTGCTTTGTGCACCGGGTAAAAAGAGAAAATAAAAGCACTATCTAAATATTATCTGACAGACCTCCCTTCTGTTTGTGCATACGCAGCGCATGAATGCTACCAGTGCCAGACGATAGCTTTCTCAGAGGGTCTCGGTCCGCTGCTTGCGAAAGGTATCGTATGGAACGGGACTGTGACACTGAAGAGTCCCGTATGGGATTAGTTGGGAAGGAGTCCCGTACAGGATTGATTTCCCTGTGATGGATGGCCTTTTAGGCGTGTTTCCGGTAGCTCCGCAATCCGCTGTGTAAAAGCGACACACTGCACTGGCTGTCAACCAAGCGTTCACGAAAATAAACTACAACGGCTAAATAAACGACGACGGGTTTTTATCCCCAGCACTAATTAGGCATTTATGTATAATTAGAACATAATTAGTCCGACTTTCATGTTGTTTTTTTTCATCATCTTATTTGTTTATTCGTGTACCATGTGGAAAATGCCTGGGCTCCATACTTTAGTGATAATTCCCCCCAAGATTATATCTGATTATTATTCATTTAAATAAAAATGATACATTTTTATATACGTTTTTTAAACTATAAATTTATTCAAAGAAGAAGCTTCTGTTTACTAGTGTTTTGCTTTTTTTTTTTTACCTTCACTCACAAAAAAGAACATGGTTATAAATAAAAAACCACCATAAAGCTAGCAGTTCACATGTATTAAAAGAAACTCTGATTCTGAAAGCAAATATTAATGATTGATTGGTGGGTCTCCAATCTGAAATCACATACGCACATACCAGGCCGGCTAGCGGTCATACATACGCATTGCATTTTATTAGCATTTGAACAAAAATGTTTTAAATGTAAATGTAAACAATCTATCGGGGATTCGTGTAGGCCCACCAAGGCAAAACAATCAAGTGAATGTCAGAAAACCACATACCTTTATTTTATACAGGAATAATATTTATGAAGGTCAGCTGGCTGATATAGTGTCAATACGTGGATTTCCTTTAACTATAGAAACCTAGCTACAGAGTACAACTGCGACACATTAATAAGAAGAAACAATCTGAAGGGGTGCCAACAGGGACTTTGGGCCCCTTGAAATCCTATGTTCTAATGATCTTTCAGGGCCCCAGTCAGTCAGGCCCCTTGGAAATTCCCCCACCCTACGGGCCCCAGTCTGCCGGATATGCAGTACTCAACACTCAGCTCTGATTTGGGAACCCCATACATGCTGAAAAATCCAGGGGCGGTGATTAAAAGTGTGTTTCTACAATCTATTAATTCCACATGCTATTTTGTAAAAAAATTATAAGATAAGGCCAAATATGTCTATTGTTTTTATTACTGTGTATGCCACATTTTTAGTTTTATTTCACGTGAGCTGGGGCTTTCTGTTAGAGGGACTGCCCATTAATTTTGCTGAAACTATAATCATAAATCAGGGAAATAATGTTGCTGTTATGTTATATTTTGGGCTCAGTTCCCTTGCTGTATACTGGCTGAGTGATACATCTCGCAATAAATCATAATTTATAATTAAAAATGATCTTTAAATCTGTGCATTCCCTCATATTATGCATTCTAGGTTGTAAGCAAATCGTTGTTATATTGTTTATATAAATACAATATTGTATATATATATATTGTTGTTAATTGTTGTAAATAATTTACATTTGCCTCCATAGAAAATCACACAATCCTTTTTTTATTTTTATTTTCACACACTTCTAAAACACACTTTGAAATACCGCTTCCACGTTTTGGCACCCTGGGACTTCCCAAGACACAGGACCTTAAATCAAACCCAAACTGTGACAGTCGTGGTCGGCTGTGTGTCTGTGTATTGTTTTAGTTACATGAATCCTACCCTCCTTTCTCCCCAAGTGAACACAGACATGTGGAGGGACCCCACGTGCACCCAGTTAACGCAATGATACATTTTAAAATGTTAAGTAATATTAAAATGTTTGGTGTTAAATCAACTCTTGCAGTACATGTGACCCCTACTGGACTCATTTGCATTCAGTTAGAGTTTAATTAACACTGGATGTTTCACTTTGTAAAATGCACATAAACTTAAATTCACCATCACACAAACACAACACATACTGACTTCCATCACATACGTCTGTCTTGCATGCTCTGGAAGGTTCTGGAAAGACTAGGCATGCTTTGCCGTGAGGAGCAGGCAGAAAGAAAGGCATTCTAGCCACGGATGAAAGTGAGATCATCCTCTTGGTTATTTAAACAAACACCCTTCTAATATGCATATCACAGCAAGCAATATATTTTTTTATGAAATTACCCTTTAACCATATGCCACCAGAGATATAAATATAGAGCAGTGACTTAAGCTTTATTCAAGGCATCAACCTTTCATATAAATTAATCATGCAAATTAGACATTTGTAGTGTCAGTATAATTCATCTTAAAAATCACTTTGTTATTTTATGCTACCTGTTTTTGTCTTGTAGTTTGGAAATTTCAGTGACCTGCATCAGGAGCTCCTTCTCCAATTTGTTTGTCGATAACGAGTTCTCCAAAAGTTGGATCTCGATTCTCGAGGTCTGGTTCATAACCTGCAACGTGCATGCAAGCACACACACACACATACACACGCAAACACACAAATACACACATACATACCCACACACGCACACACACGTGCACATACACAGACACACACACACACACAAGCGTATGCACAGGCACATATATAGAACGAATGTGCACACATAGGAGAGGGAGAGAGAGAGAGAGAGAGAGAGAGAGAGAGCTCATTTTCAATCCATGACTGAGAAATCATACCCAGGAATGTGGACTCAAGTGCTATTTACTAATAGTTGATGACATATAATAATTTAGCATGAGCTCTGGTATACACAGATACACAAACAGAAATGATTTGTGTAGTGAACTGATCCGATTCCTGGCAGTAATTGCTGCAGTAGACCAAATAGAGAGTCAGCACAGTAGATGTGTCTTGAGCCAAGTTGTTTTTCACTGGTCGTTCACCATAGAAGCGTAGACCTTCAGATGCAAAAGCAGCACTTACACTTACCATTTAGAGGCCGATTATGATTATGGCTAATATCATATCATTATTAATGTTTCTAATTAGAATGTCTTCAAAATGTCTTTTATTTCTAATATGATCATATGTTCCAAAAAAGCTTTTCATAAATGATTAATCCTTGCTTTAACCTGTGTAATACATTTTTTGTAAAAAAATGTAGTACTTCTATTTAAGAAAATAAGTGCTATAATATTATTGTCCTATAATATTATAGTGACTGTAGGTAAGTGTATCAGTGGAGGTAAGCAGAATAGTGATTTATTCAGTTGAGCTGTGTGCTGTGATTAATTTGTTCAGGTGAGCTCTGTGCTGTGGTGAACTTGTTCAGTTGAGCTCTGTGCTGTGGTGAACTTGTTCAGTTGAGCTCTGTGCGGTGATGAATTTGTTCAGGTGAGCTGTGTGGTGTGATGAATTTGTTCAATTGTGCTGTGATGAATTTGTTCAGGTGAGCTGTGTGCTGTGGTAAACTTGTTCAGTTGAGCTCTGTGCGGTGATGAATTTGTTCAGGTGAGCTGTGTGGTGTGATGAATTTGTTCAATTGTGCTGTGATGAATTTGTTCAGGTGAGCTGTGTGCTGTGGTAAACTTGTTCAGGTGAGCTGTGTGCTGTGGTAAACTTGTTCAGTTGAGCTCTGTGCTGTGGTGAACTTGTTCAGTTGAGCTCTGTGCGGTGATGAATTTGTCCAGGTGAGCTGTGTGCTGTGATTAATTTGTTCAGGTGAGCTGTGTGCTGTGGTAAACTTGTTCAGTTGAGCTCTGTGCTGTGGTGAACTTGTCCAGGTGAGCTGTGTGCTGTGTAACTTGTTCAGGTGAGCTGTGTGTGTGTAGAATTGTTCAAGCTTGTGCTGTGGTAAACTTGTTCAGGTGAGCTGTGTGCTGTGGTAAACTTGTTCAGTTGAGCTCTGTGCTGTGGTGAACTTGTCCAGGTGAGCTGTGTGCAATGATGGATTTTCTCAGGTGAGCTCTGTGGTGTGATGAATTTGTTCAGGTGAGCTGTGTGCAATGATGGATTTTCTCAGGTGAGCTCTGTGGTGTGATGAATTTGTTCAGTCGAGCTCTGTGCACGGTGATGGATTCATGCAGGTACCTGGGTCTCCACCACGTTAAGCTTCCGCGTCTGTTCGGCAGTCTGTGTCAGCAGGCTGGTTCCTATCTCCAGCATGGTGGCCGTCTGGTTGTGCACGGCATGCGCCTGGATCTGCACCATTTCGGTCTTTATGTTCTCCTGGATGTAGTTTTCCAGCTGGGATCACAACAAGGAGGAACACACCTCAGACAGCGAAGCCACTGCTCCACACACACAACAGAGAAAGCGCCTCTTTTATTAGATCTCATTCTATGAGATCTATCCATGCTTCTGAACATGTGACCAGGGAAACATTTTACTTTCACTTCTTCTTATTATTATTATTATAGCACCTTTCTCAAACTCAAGGTTGCTCAATATGGCACTGCAGATAACTGAGTGTACATACACACAAAGAGGGGGAAATATAAAAATACATACATGCACTCACATGAGAGTGAATGAGAGTGTGGAGATGTCTGAAAGGAATTGTTTGCAAATGAGCGCTACTGGAACACAGCACCCATGGGATATGCTAATAAAACTCTGTGAAGTTTTAGGGCTCTATCTTACACTTGGCGCAACATGGCGGAAACCCTATTCTTCATTCTTCACATTTTTTAAATTATAGTAACCAGCTTTCTAATACTTTCAGAAATTATACCTCGGCTGATTTCTCTTGACACTCCATAACTGAACTAAACAATTTTACAGAGAATATGTGTATTATAAAAATAAACATTAACCTTTTAAAAAATCAGAAAAGAAAACGAATCTGTACCACATTTCAAAATGAATTCTGCAAATTTAAATGAACTCGCACGCAAGCAGGTCTTATGTGTCAAAAGTAAATTTACCGTTTTGTAGTCTTGCTAAATCCACCATTACATTAGCAATCTGCCAGGTGCAAACACTGATGGCTTTTAAAGAGAATTGAAAAGGACACTGATTAGTTTATTGCAGGTTACGCCCAAGAAACTCCTATTACTAATTAAGAGACTGAGTTCAGCCCTTTTGAACCTTGAGCCTTACTCTGTGCTCAAATTATTTGAGGTTAACCTAGCAAATGTGGGCTTGGACACACCCTAAATGCACGTCCATGTGCTTTACATCATGTGCTAAGCTCATTTAAATAGTGCCCTTAGAAGATGACGGATCAGCGTTTTTGTTGCTCTGGGTCCAGTTCACTCAGTAAATCATTTTTCTTTTCTCTTTATCCCCTCTTATCAAGTGTTGTGGTATCACTGGTGCTAAAACCCCATTTCATCATGGTGGATTGTTAAGACCTTTAAACAAAGACCATTATGTGTTGGATCTGCCATCACTGTACGGCCCAAGGATTTCTCCCACATATTCAGCATCTGCAATTCTCTCCTTTATTTTGGCCCATTACCATTTCCTCTTGCTCACTCTATTACAGACAAATTGATGCACTTTGCTGTTCAAATATACACACTAGAAGTGACCCCCCCCAGCCAACTTTAAAGACAAAGTTCTTATTTATTTATACCATGAATGGTCCAGTCACTGGCCCTCTGCCCAAATATATCTCTTTCAAGTACAAAGCAGTAGCTTACAGCATATATGAGTCTGAAAAGCACGGAGCATTCCTGGTAATATGAAGTAAACATGCGTGAAAAAAACACACCTGTATTGAAGTGTAGCGCTAAACAATTTGGCAGGCTAAAAATGAATAACAAGTAAAACATATTCAATTTTAATACCAATTGAAAGAATATTCCAGGGTTGGAACATCTGAAAGCACAGCCTGGACATTCCAAAGCATATTCCAAAGTATGAAACAATAATGCCCATTTACTGAACACAAATCCATTAAAAAATAATAGCATAATCATTAAAATCATTAACAAAATCAAGAGATATAAGACATTTTGAATAATCGCCAACGCCGCTACCTAAAAAGGCATGCAGAGCTTTGGAAAACTTTGGCACGGGGAACGGGCAGGGTTTGGGGGAATTGCAGAAGGGGAAAACAAAGAGTACTGGGCTTTTTTAATGTTAGTTCCCCAAAGACGCTATGTGCCTTGACCAGTTAATTGACCCTTGCTTCCTGCCTTTGGATTAAACTTACATGGGACATGGCCACAATATGTCCTTGGGAACAGAGATATACTTTCTAAGGGTCTGCCGCATTGCTGTTAACTTAAACCAGATGTCTCTGTCTTTGTGGTCTTAGTGTCTCCGAAGCCTGCTACGGTACCACGGGCACAGAGCCAGTTGTCAACGACAGAAAAAATGATTGTCATGGAGGGAGCTAATTGCAGCCATAAAATACTGAAGGCAACAAGTGCACTCTGTAGGATAAAGTATACCCGCTCAAGCGGATTGGAAGCCGAGGCTGGTAATTGGCTGGGACGGGGCCGTCCTGATTGATGGCACACAGAGAGCCTCGGAGGGAAAGAGTGCACTCTGGACATGGCGGACCTAATAACTTAATCCGTCTCTTTAAGGCTGAGTGCCGAGCGGAGGCGATGGGTAACGTTTAACGCGCTTGTTATGACTTGTTTGGATTTCCCCCGTAATCATGAGATGTCAGAACAGGCACCCTAACCACTACAAGCGATGAATCAGCCTATAGCCTGTATTCGAGATATGAGATTGTGCCGGTTTGTACAATGGCATATCAACAAAAGGCTCTGTGATTGGGTCTAATATCAATAAAGAAACATATTGAAGCAATTGAATGGCATAGTACATTATAGTGTCACGAAACTGAACCTTCTTTATTAGCCAATCATTCACTACTAGCTGATAAATTCAAACAGGAAAAACAAGGACATTTTAAAAAACTAGAAAGAATGCACTCAGTAGAGTGCAGACCTTCGCCAAGGCAGACCTCTCCCCTCGCATGAATGTAATCCAGTCATTACTTTTCGAGATATGTTTGGCCTGATGGTAGCGCTAGAGAAAAGGTCAAGGGATCACCAAAATCAATATCTTTCTGTCTCTGGGGTGCATGAACGTGCCCAGCAAATTCCATCACAATCTGGCCGTTATTTTTCCAGATATGTCTGTCACGAATGGACAACCAGACAGAAGTAATAAACATTGATTTAAAAGTGTGTTTGTAGTTCTATGCTTATTAGTAAGAGAAAGGTTCTTTTCAGCGCTCAGATGTACAGGTTTATGCCGTTACGTAACATTGCCACAACAGTGCAATGTTTTCCTAGCCAGGTCTTGCACCTGGGAGAGGAAACACCGTCAGCTGTCAATGCACTCTTTAGTGGTGCATCGTATGTGACAGTCGCGAGAACTACCCAAGGGTCAGCTTTACTAAGGCTTTAAATCAGGGGCCTCAAACTCCAGTCCTAGAGGGCTGCTGGTTTTTGTGATTTACTATCAATTAGCAGCCAAAATAGACCTTGGAAATAAGTGCTGGACCAGCAGAAACAGCGCCCTTCCAGGATTAGAGTATGAGATCCCAGCTGTAAAGTGTCTGTGCACTGTAAGTGATTGCATTGTCGACAACACATTGGTTAACTTGTTCCCCATTTTGAAATATACTGTGCCCATCGTCTTTCAGTACTGGAGCCACATATAGCCACCGGCATGATTTTCAAAACATGGTGGATGAGTAGCTAGTTAACTAGCTTTACAAATCAATATATTTGTTTTGTTAGATTTGGATAAATACATAAATAAATAAATCTGGCATATCCCAGCATGCATTGAGTGAGAGGCAGGAATACATCCAGGACAGGTCGCTAATCCATCACAGGGCACACACACAATTACACATTTATGCCTATGAGCAAATTAGAGTCTTCAATTAGCCTAACCTTCATGTCTTTTGACTCTGAGATGTCACACATCACTCCAGGGAGTTGGGTTGATTTTGGGTAAAATATATGCTCACACCAGTGAGTTGGGTTGATGTTTGGTAAAATACATGCTCACTCCAGTGAGTTGGGTTGATTTTGGGTAAAATACATGCTCACTCCAGTGAGTTGGGTTGATTTTGAGTAAAATGCATGCTCACTCCAGTGAGTTGGGTTGAATTAGGAATTGTGGGCTGAAGCGATATCCCACATGTTCTGCCAAATACCACAGCCCTGAGAAGGGGGTTGAATGACCAATAGAAATAGTTGACTTTCAACCCCTCAACCCCACTCCAATCAGGCACGGCTTGACCACGACTGCACTTCTCTGCTCTTTTTTCGACACATACTTCTCCGCGGAACAAAAAAAACAAAAACAAAACAAACAAATCTGAATCGGAGACGTGTTTGAGACCCGACAGGAACACGATGCAGCCGTTGGGCCTGGGTCACGGATCTCTCCAGAAACATGCCTGGCTTCTCCGTGGGGGGGGGGGGGGGGGGGTGTTCGCTTATGTCTCGGGCGCTGCGTGTGATCCCCGAAATATCTAGCATCCCGGGTCTCCAACCAACAAAACAAAAACTTCCTGTTGAAGCCCTCCTGTTGAATCTCCTCCAGCAAAACTTTTAGTAGCTAAACTATTTTAATCCCCTGTCTGTCCATGTCTTAGAATTACATCTCAAAGAAACATTATTCCAATAAACCTAAGCCGAGTTCATTTTTCAGTGGAGCCATAGAGTTATTTAGTTAATCTTTGAAGTTATACAGAGAATCGCAACTTAATGTGTTATTTCCTATTAGTAATAAAGTATGGTATGAAGGATCATCATTTGATCTGTTGTTTCAGTTTAAGTGGGATAAGAGAGTGAACATTTCAATGACTTTATTAAAAACTAATGACCCACACTTACTGTACCCACCACCATTCAGTCAGTCAACTCAGGTCACACTACTGTAAATATTTTTTTTTCTATCATCAGCCAACTGTGGCTTTGGTTCTGTTGCAGATGTGTGTGTGGATAGCAACCGGTTGTGTGTCTATAGTCTATATACACACAGCATTTCTATCTACTGTATATCCACACAACCTATTGCCTGGATCAGAATCTATGTTGCACACTAGTCGCAGTGACTAAAGGGAGACTTGACTGAGGCCTTTTGATAGAACATTATGAAGTTTTGTAGAACAAGCAGAGCAAGGTAAACTGGGTAAATTGCACTCATATCAGGAAGTAGTTATTTATACACACAGATTTGTCAATATGTGGAACAGCTTGGCAGGCAAGACTCTCTGGGTATCTGCCAGCACCTCACAGACCAAACTTTTTATTATCAATTATTATGTCTTTTTTATGCTACATACATTTCACAGCAGTATATCGAACAATATAAATTGCAATATCTGCATGCAGCAAAGAAAAAGAAAGAAGCCTTATATTTTGAAATATTGTGATAATACAGCTTGTTTCAATATATATCTTGCCCGTGTCCCATTTCTGTAAGGTTATGATTTGCAGTCATAAGACAATAAACTCTTTTCAGTGACAGGCGGCCTCTGAGTCATACATAAGAATCCAAGCTCCAGTATGGTGGGATTCTGGTTTAATAACTAGGATGCTGGGGGAGAGGAGAGGCCATTTCATTGATAGCATGGAGCCGGTTAAATGGAACGGTTTATGCTCGGCTGTTTGCGTTTCCCCCCGTTTTACAGACAAAGACGCCGTTTATTTGTTTTGGGCTTGTGAACGAGGGAACAGTTTACACAGAAAGTGAAACTGGATCCAGTACTTAACCCTGCGGGTCCCACTTAGCCTATTACAGAGCCCGACGCAGCTTAATAAACTACTGTAGATTAAGGTCAGACGCATTCGGTTTTAAACAATTTACCAACGTAATAGCCGTTAAAGTGGTTACTTCAGAAAACGTATGGTTAATACCTTCAATGCCTCTAAGCAATCTAACAATCTTTAATCAATTTTTTAATGGCTACGGCACTCACTATAGCACTTGTTGTTAAGAATGTCAAAAGTAAAGGAAAAAAAATCTGGATCAGAACCATTTTCCAAACGGAACTCTGAATAGACCTTCCTGTTATGGACAGGAAGCAGAGGTTCTGTGTCTCTCCATGGTGCTTTGTGAGGAGATGCGTGTGCGACAAATGTTTGAGTCGGCACACGGGGTTCAGCCTTGGGGCTGTCTTCATATATCACATGCATCCCATGTGCACTGGGTCAGAAATGACCCGCCCTCAATGGACCTTCCGCCATTAAAGCCTCTTCATTGAATTTTTAACCCTAAATCAATATTTTTCATGTAGAAACAACCTGTCACTCGTCAATAAATCGGTGAATAAGTTTTTTCCGACTTCACCATCCAGAAAGACTGTTTCTTCAGTCTACCATACGCATCTTTACTACAAAACACACATCATAATAGATTTTTTTTCTTTTTCTCCCCAAATGGATGTGGTGCACTTAATATTAGTTACAACCTCTGATTTCAAAACTGCAGGGTTCAAAAAGACTCATAAAACAATCTTTGTACCCTGGTGGTGTGCTGCATTTATTTTAAAAAATATTAAAAAGGACAATGTTCAAATTTGTCTCATGGTAGGGTCACTCCAAGAAAATTCATCACATTTCATGCTGAAAAAAATGACATTTTAGGGGTTTTCACTGCTTTTCAACTCAGTACAGGGTCATTTTTGACCCTGAGGACAACAGGAGGGTCCAGCAGTAATGCTGGTCTCCCACATGGCATGGCTTCCAGACGATCCCCCCAGACCCCAACGGACTGCCCCCTCCTTCGTTTGGGAACTGGGTGTAAAACGAGATCCGGGTATTTTTCATTAAGCGGCTGTCAATCTCGGACATAGGAAAACATTTCTTCTGTGAATTATCACTAAACTTTAAGCACTGTAAATGTTGACATTAAATTAATAATAAACCTGGGTAACCAAGCTTCTATTCACATATGGATGGATAATGGACAAAGTATTTCTTTAGCAGATTTCTTTACCGCGTTTTACTGTAATATATACTGGGTGTTTATTTTTGCACCAGTCAAAATGCATCAAGATGTCCCCAAAAATGACAGGTGATTTACAATTCAGCAGACTATAATAAACTTAACATTACTTATCTGTAGGTTTTTATAATTAAGATCAGTTGTGGCTAACCACCATTACTCCAACACACACACACTACCACTGAAGTGGTTCTTTTGTGTCCTCTTGCATAAAATATGAATGTATAAAAGAATCAGAGCTTTGTCATAGCTCTGATAGCAGTGTATTGTGCTGGTGTGCTATAGTGGTGGATGGCAGTGGTGTATTATAGTGGTAGATGGTAGTGGTGTACTGTACAGGTGTGCTATAGTGGTAGATGGTAGCAGTGTATTGTGCTGGTGTGCTATAGCGGTAGATGGCAGTGGTGTATTGTGCTGGTGTGCTATAGCGGTAGATGGTAGAGGTGCACTGTATTGGTGTATTATAGTGGTAGATGAAAGTGCTGTCACACTGTACTGAGTGGTTTGTTTGGTGTACCTTGTAAAAGTGTGTTAAAGTGGCTTGTAAGTGATAGCAGTGTATTGTGCTGGTGTGCTATAGCGGTAGATGGCAGTGGTGTATTGTAGTGGTGCTATGGTAGTGGTAGAGTGACTGTATGGTGTGCTATAGTGGTAGATGGTAGCAGTGTATTGTGCTGGTGTGCTATAGCGGTAGATGGCAGTGGTGTATTGTGCTGGTGTGCTATAGCGGTAGATGGCAGTGGTGTATTGTGCTGGTGTGCTATAGTGGTATATGGCAGTGGTGTATTGTGCTGGTGTGCTATAGTGGTAGATGGTAGAGGTGCACTGTATTGGTGTATTATAGTGGTAGATGAAAGTGCTGTACTGGTGTACTATAGTGGTAGATGGTAGCAGTGCAATGGGCTGGTGTACTATAGCGGTAGATGGTAGCAGTGTATTGTACTGGTGTACTATAGTGGTAGATGGTAACAGTGTATTGTACTGGTGTATTATAGTGGTAGATGGTAGTGGTGTACTGTACTGGTGTGCTATAGTGGTAAATGGCAGCAGTGCAATGTGCTGGTGTATCATAGGGTATAGTGGTATAGTGGTGGGTCTCTAAGCATTTTGCAGGATATATGAGTCTGGAGGGACTGGGCTTCAGCAGAGCACTTTCCTACAGTCATAGGAAATCAATAGTGTGAGTGCAAATCTCTTTTTCAAAATCCCTCTTTCGATACTATAGTATCCTTAGAAAAATACGCCCCCCCCCCACACTCTCTCTCTTTCTCCCTCTCTCCCTCTCTCTCTCCTGTCGTTTTTATTTCCTGATGTTTAGTGTCCTCTGCAGAGGGGTCAGAGGGGGCTCTGGCTCCACAGGATGCCTCGTCTGTCCTGTCAATCACTCACGAGGCCGGGAGCGCAGCTAGCTGGCTTACAGCAGGTGCCAAAAAGAAGCCATTTCAAACAGCTCTAATGCCACATGAGCAATCAGAGCATACGTCTGTGACAATGACAATTCACTGTTTCCCAGAATGCCACACGACAAAAAAAAGGTAACTCTCCTCTAAAACACGATCGTATTTCACACAGAAAATGGCCACAACCTCTCAAGCAGAGCTGTTTTGGTTTGAGGACTTGAAGTGCCTTTGGTCTAGCTTTACAAAGGAATGTCTTAACAAGTTGGTCCCATTTAAGCATTGGAAATTCCTACTAAGTAAATAAATATAAGTATAAATACATGGCCATGTAAATGACCAAATAAACACACATTTCTGCACAAAATATTGCGTGTCTATACTAAAACTATTTTTCATTTTAATCACAATATGCATCTTAAGACGCTACCCTCACTTAATATAGTTCAGTACACCAGTGTTCGGGAAGATTCTGACAGAGACTGTTATTGTTCCCCATATATAACTTCTACCAAAATACGGCTGTTGCAAGTTAAAATAATGCGGTCGCAAGAACAGCGCAGCTTGTGCGATGAATCACATTTTCAAAATATTTCCAGAGATTTCTTTTTAGCGTTCATCGTTCGGTGAAACGGAGCCTGAACAGATTTTCCCTGTCGTAATGCGTCTAATTTTAAAATGCGTAGGTGTGGGAAGCCGAGCAGAACAGGCAGATGCACAAGCGTACGCCTCTAGTGCGGTTTTGTGCCAGAAATGTGAACCTTTGAAATGCCAGCTATTAGGAAAACAATAAAGATTATAAACTTACTGGAAAAACAGTTATGATCACTTCTGTAATCCCGCGGTACCATCCTTATTTGGTAAAATAGTACTCTTTTCTTATTTTAGAACTGCTATTACTGTTTTATGTATTTATATGGATGTTCACTGAATGACTATATGATTACTTTATATGTATCATAACTACATATTTACATTGTATTATATTTTGTACCCATATTGGAATTAATATTATCATGCTATTTGTAAATGTATTATGATTCTAGATTTGTATAAGTTGCACATCCAATCGCTGGTCTGGAAATGTTGCTCAAAATAACTAATACACTGTAAGTCCCTCTGAACAATATATCCAATAAATGCATGTATGTATACTTTGTAGTGTCTTTGCTCTTTAATAAGTGATTTTGTAGTTTTCTATACGCGCAGTTTCGTGTTCTATTTAATCTTCATTCCGTTAGCTAGGAAGGTCAGTGTAAAACTTCTACACAGATGAGAAGGGTGAACCAAACAAGAGGAGATCCAAGGGACTCCGCAGCCAATCAAAAGCAAGGGGGAATGATTAGGTCATTAATTTAACACCCCTACTTTTTAATGAGAGTCTGAAGCACGACTATACCGCATGCACTTACATGAATAAGATTATGTACATAACAAGCAAGCAATGAGTGTGTTTCTGGTTATATGTGTATCTTCTAATGGCATGTTATGGATATGGATAACCGAAGCAGATGTATTTAGAATTTTTACTTGGGTTACTGGTTGGTATGGATAACTGGCTCTAGGGCTTTAGTGATGTTGCATCTTCACCCACTGGTCTGGGAATGAGTTATTAGCCAGTTTGGGCTGTATTGCTCATATTAATCAGGTGGATGCTCTTGTGTTTTTCCTCTATTGTAAGTCGCTCTGGATAAGAGCATCTGTTAAATGAATGTAATGCAATGTTCTGTGATCCTTCAGTCGAGATGTTAAATCATAAGAAGTGTGCTGGCATTAAATGCACACGGGGGGCTTTGTTTCTGTGGTTGTGAGATTATTACATTAAATTACATTCATTTAGCACAAGCTCGCATCCAGAGTGATTAACAATGCTAGAGAACCTAAGCACACCCCCCTGATCTATATAAGCCATACTGCCAGACCTGCTTAACAGCATTCCAGGGGCCTGTATGACAAAGCGGGATTACTCAGATAGCTGGATAAGCGCACTGAGTAAAACCACGGAACAGCACTTTCCACTTCAGTCCTTGGGTCCTGCGGGATCTGAGTTAGATTTAGAGCTATCCAGCTAACTCGGTAATCCTGCCTTGTGATACCAGCTCCAGGCCAGTGGGTAAAGATCACTAACTGTAAGTTAGCTATGCTAACCAAGAACCTTGAAGAAGTACAGATCTTGGAAATGTGATGTTTCCCTTTCTCTGTGCACATCTGAGTTTGATGAATGTTGGGCAGGGCTGGAGACCACAGGGCGGGCAGTATAAACTCTCCTTTCTCTCGTTTCCCTCCTTTCTCTCGTTTCTCTCATTTCTCTCCTTTCTTTCGTTTCTCTCCTTTCTCTCGTTTCTCTCCTTTCTTTTGTTTCTCTCCTTTCTTTCCTTTCTCTCCTGTCTTTCCCGTTTCATCCTCTCTTCGTTCGCCCGCGCTCTGCCTTCAGCGAAGGCGCGCTTCAGAGCCGCCAACATCCGTCAGCGTTTTTTTTACCCAGAATCCCCCAGAAG
Source organism: Anguilla rostrata (assembly GCF_018555375.3). Lineage (NCBI taxonomy): Eukaryota > Metazoa > Chordata > Actinopteri > Anguilliformes > Anguillidae > Anguilla > Anguilla rostrata. Next base: position 6,537,657 of record NC_057945.1, read on the forward strand.
GTCAGGAAGGTTTCCAAACCCCCCGCGATCGAACCGCGACAAACATCTCACTCATCCAGGCCCAAATCAGGACCAGATGGGCAAAGTCAACACGGGGGGGTGGGGGGGAGGGCGGTGAGCCGGCCTGCGGCTGCCTTCAATGCTCTTCCTGAGCCTGCCGTATTTATTTATTCGCTCGCCTTCCCTTGTGCCCACTATTTCTGAGGGCCCTTGTGTCAGAGGCCATTGTTACAACGCATCAATCACAGGTGTGACAAAACACATCATGCAGTGTTATAATGCATCAGTCACAGGTGTGACAAAACACATCATGCAGTGTTATAATGCCTCAGTCACAGGTGTGACAAAACACATCATGCAGTGTTACAATGCATCAATCACAGGTGTGACAAAACACATCATGCAGTGTTACAACGCATCAGTCACAGGTGTGACAAAACACATCATGCAGTGTTATAATGCCTCAGTCACAGGTGTGACAAAACACATCATGCAGTGTTATAATGCATCAGTCACAGGTGTGACAAAACACATCATGCAGTGTTACAACGCATCAGTCACAGATGTGGCAAAACACATCATGCAGTGTTACAACGCATCAATCACAGGTGTGACAAAACACATCATGCAGTGTTATAATGCATCAGTCACAGGTGTGACAAAACACATCATGCAGTGTTACAATGCATCAATCACAGGTGTGACAAAACACATCATGCAGTGTTATAATGCAACAGTCACAGGTGTGACAAAACACATCATGCAGTGTAACAACGCATCAATCACAGGTGTGGCAAAACACATCATGCAGTGTTACAATGCATCAATCACAGGTGTGACAAAACACATCATGCAGTGTTATAATGCCTCAGTCACAGGTGTGACAAAACACACCATGCAGTGTTATAATGCCTCAGTCACAGGTGTGACAAAACACATCATGCAGTGTTATAATGCATCAATCACAGGTGTGACAAAACACATCATGCAGTGTTATAATGCATCAATCACAGGTGTGACAAAACACATCATGCAGTGTTATAATGCATCAATCACAGGTGTGATTATAATACATCATACAGTGTTATAATGCATCAATCACAGGTGTGATTATAATACATTATACAGTGTTGTGACGCATCAATCACAGGCATGATTATAATACATCATACAATGTTGGGTGGCACAGTGGTCCAGTGGTTAGCACTGCCTCACAAGAAGACGGTTCGAATCCCGCCAAAATCCTCTCTGCCTGCCGTTTGCAAGTTCTCTGTGTGTTCGTGTGGGTTTCCCCTGGGTACTTTTGTATCCCACCACACCAAAAGAGTTTAGGTGTACTCCTGCTATTGCCCTTGACCAAGGCACTGGCCTCAGAACTGGAGTTACACTGTGCCTGCCCACTTCTCCAGTGTTATAATACATCAACCAAAAGGCATAATTCCTGTCTCAATAGGCAGTGATTTTTAGTTTTAAAGATTTAAAATCATCTGTTGCAACATGTAATGTAACATATGTCGTGTAACCAGGGGTTAAATTGGGATTTGGGAGGTGGGTGGACCCTGAGATCTGGTGGGAGGTGGGTGAAAAAAGGTACAAACCAATGAATGTCTCAGCTCAAAATAGTTGTATCTTTATTGTATTTTGCACATAATTGTAATTAAGGAAAACAATGTTTTAAAAAGAATGTATACTATGGTGCAAGCTTTTACATAATATATTTCAAGTTTACTGAGTGTCATTAATGCTGATAAATAATCCTCCTCTTGTCCTCACTTTCTTCCTCTTTTATCCATCTTTCTTAATCTGGTGAGGCACAAAACTTTCCTTTAAACTAATCATTGATCTCAAACTGTTTTAATTAATTTTCAGTGATTAACAAGCATGCAAATATCTGACTAATCAAATGGAAAGGGACACAGCTTCTTCGCATTGTGTTAGGGAGATTAAATGATAAATGCAATTTAGAAAAATCTGTTTTAATCGCTGAACAGTGGCGGAATCTTCCGCTGATTTTCCTTGAGTATCAATACAATTAATCCACAAAATAGGCTACTCAATACTATCATATATAGCCAGCTCTACCCAAATAGGCAGTTTTAGCGAGTAGCCTAGGCCGTATAGCCTACATTTATTCTCATTTGCAGTACGAAATTGAGCACATTTTTAATCAACATTATTTGCAGATGCATGCACTTCTTTCTCCGCACACGTATTCATGGCAAATATCTGCAATGTGTAGGATAGATTGTAAACACAATTTAAGTGCAGGTTTTTGCTGGTTATTCTGAGAGCTAACATGGTAGATAACAGACTGGTGTATCTTATTTGTTAAGTGTAGACTACTTGGTGATTAAAACAGATTTTTAACTGATAAACTGAATTTATGATTTAATCCCCCGAACACGGTATGAAGACGCTGTGTGTTAGGCTACTTGCCATTTGATTAATCCGATCTTTGGCACGCTTGATTCTAAAGGAAAATTACTAATGAAAACAGGTTGAGATCAATGATTAGTTTAAATGATTACATTTTTGCGCCCCACCAATTTTCAGCTCACCAGTCGCTGCTGAATAAAACGTTATATATGTGGGAAATATTCAATCCTAGCTTAGCTGCTGACCAGCAACCTGCCGATTTTGCTTAAGTAATCAAAGTTGCCGTTAATAATAGCCGGCGTTCGTGGGGGCTGTTTATTCACCTCTCTTTAAAATGTTGCATAGATGAAATTACATGTTAATGAAATTACCTACCGCATCCGCTTCCAATCAATCAAGACAATCAACGATATTTTTCTTTTTGTGCTGTCTATATAAATTACTGTTCCTCCTGAGTTTTATTTTCTTCGGATTTTTGATTGGTTGAGCGAGTAACTGGCTAGAGGGAACACATGGACTGGAGCCTAAATAGACTGGATTGTCATAGTTATTTGTAAAACTGCCGGTCAAAATTATTTATTTATTTACCAAAGGTGGGTGGATGCCGTCCACCCGCGTCCACCCCCAATTTAACCCCTGACTGTAACACACCTACACACACACACACACACACACACACACACACACTAAAACTTTCTATTTACACTACAGCTTCAATAAAATCTTTTTTTCTCAGTATCATCTGAATATATAAGATTCGGAAGGCTTTATGGTTTTCGTGGCATCAGGGCAAACTTTGGGATGCGTCCTTCCCCCACAGCAAAGCATGAAAGGAAAGCTACTAAATAAGACATGCTGCAAATTCTTTGCTCTATGTTGACAAAAGGGTTTGGCTAAAACACGCTAAACAGCCTTTAAAAACTTTTCACTCTGACACGGTGTTCTGGGAAACGCAGTTCGTTTCTGCGATCCTCGTACAGGAAGGTCCCTGACTCTGCATCCGATAACCATCTCCCACTGATCCAGGGATTCAGAGGGTCAACACTACCACACACAGGGTCCCCTAAATCAGGAACAGAACGTGGGGGGTGGGGGTGGGGGGGAGGACAGGCTGCAGCCAGCCCATTGATCTAATAACCATCACTGACGGGTTTCTAAAGTGGTTATTATTTAGCGACTACCTGTTTTGCTCTTGAGATTGTTCCTTTTCCATGGCAGGAAGTTGGAGGCCAGCTTAACAGGGGTAATAAAAGGGGAATTTGGGGTCCCTTCTTGGCTCAACACATTGGCATGAAGCCAGAGTATGGGACGGGGGTGAGGGTGGTCCCAGGGGGTCCATGCCTGGCCTCCAAAGTCCTGCTACACACTCTAGGAATCCACCCCCGCTCCAAACTCCAAAATAACCCCCCCCCCCCACAGTGACGCCCCCCTCCCCTTCCTCTGCCTGTATTTGTACAGAGCTGATTGGCTGCCAAGTCTCATATAGATAAGTAAAACAAAAACAAAAAAAAAACACTTCAAGTCTCCAAGCTTCAGCTTCATTGATAGGAATACATTCAAAGTAATAAAATTCCTCACACATGCAGCCTTTGGAAAAAACACCTATAAAACAGATTTTTTGTCGAAATGTTATAGTCTCATTTTTAAATATATGTAGCAAAAGGAGGGGCTGTGTCTGACAGAAAGCACATCAAAGCTTCACTCTGGAATGTCTCCATAATGTATGTGTTCTGACAGACCATGTGGGGGGCATCTGGGGCGTAGCTATAAAGGCACGCTACATGCTACCGCTCAGAGCAGTGTGAGGTCTTAACCACCAAATAACATTATTTCTACCGTAGGCTACAGGCTAAGTCAGCCCACACCTGTGACAGGCATTCAATCAGCGTTTGTCCTTTACTTTGCGTAGTCATTAAAAACAAGCATCTTTATTCGGCAATCGCTAAAATTAAGCTGCCAGACCAAGTTTGTGAAGAAAACGTTTGTGAAAGTTATAGACAAATGTTGATTTAGTGTCGACTGATTTGACCGAGTCTGTGAATGCCCTTGGCTCTTTTCCGTATGTCTGCTTCAGTTATCTGTTTAAGACTGCTGGAAGAGCTGGACATTCATCAAAGACTGAAGACAGCAGATATACATTACTTTAGCACAGACATACAAAGCCCAATCGGCTCCTCTGGAAAGGCATAAAATCTAACATATGGCTGTTTGATAAAAAAAAGGGCCTTCTTTTGAAGGATAAAAATTTTGCATTTCAGATCGTAAAGCTTCAAACAACAGGATGTATAGATTTATCCATCCATTCATCCATTTTCAAAGCCACTTATTCGTGGTCAGGATTGTGGAGAGGGCTGCAGCCTATCCCAACATGCAGTGGGGCACGAGACAGGGGAACACCCTGGACAGGTCGACCAAACCATTGCAGGGCCCACACACCATTCACTTACACATTCCAGCCTACGGGCAACATACACTCCAAATAACCTGCTGCATGTCTTTGGACTGAGGGTGTAAACTGGAGTACTCTGAGGAAACCCAACCGGACACTGGGAGAACATGGAACCTCACAGACAGGACGACTGTATGGATGTATACACAGGCTTATCGAATGAGCTTATCAAATCCTTCCTAAAGTGTTCAATAAAAATGAATAATTGATGGTCCGGGCAGTCTGTGTTGCCTTGCCACCTACCCCTACATTCTTTCAAACGCATATATATATCAGAACATATATATTAATATGCAATCTATTCTTGTCTAAACCAATAATCCATTTTACATGTCTTTAATGAGTCTTTAATGGCTCTAATGTCTCCCTATCTGTCTGACTCATTGCATGTGGCAAAAGATTCAATTTGAGAGCAGTGAGAGGGCATGGTGTGGATTGAGAATGTATAATATTCGGGTAAATATAACCTTTTTTTCAGAGCCACTGAATGTTCAATGTGCATGCTACTGTATTTAGGGACTTTTCTTATTCAGTAAATAATACAGTATCATTAAAAGTAATCGCTTGGAAAAGCTTGCATTCATTTACAAACTGAGTGGAAAACCACGAAATTTATGCATTCGTTGCAGTGCAATTTATTTGTTGAAAGGGACTAAAAAATAGTCTATGACTCTCTACACATCAATAGAATATCATTTGAAATATCAAAATATCGAAAAGATGATAATGTTTAGCACCTGGTTTGCTTTGATCAGGATAGCATGCAAGCACGTGACGTGTGTGTCATTTTGAATGGTAATCCACTGGGAGATTGATATAACAGACCATCTTAATGCTCACAGAAGTAACTGATAGAGTGATATAAATGGTGAGCGATAGTTCACGTAAAACGATTTACTAGTCATATGTAATACTGATTAAGCAATCTAGCTCCTGCCATCGGCTCATCAGCAGGCAAATAAAAATGACAAAATAATTCAACAAATGACATACCTCAGAAACCACTCAAGAAGGTAGATGGAGCTGTGGTATTTCCAGTTATCTTGAAACAGGAAGATTCTTAGCTCATAGATGTATATATAGAACATAGACATATGTGATGCCTTTGGTTTGGTTATGGGCAGAGCGCAGTCCACAAGACTGGGAAATCATTCAGAAGCGTTAAATGTGTTATAATATTCCCTTAGTGTAAACAATTATATACATTTAAATTCTACTTCAAGCAGGCCAAAATAAACTATAGTATACTTCCAGTAAATGTCAGCATACAGTTTGTTTCACAAAAAGTTCACACATTTTAACACAAGAACTAAAAAGGCAACGGCTGATAACATCAACATCAGTGCAAACGTCACATTTTCCCACATACTGAAAAGGTTCTGTGTTGGCAACGGCTATTGTTCCTCAGAAATGAAGGCCTTAACCTACTAACTGATGGCACGCAGGTCAGATGTGAAACGGAGGTCAAGGTTCAGAGGAAATAAGTCGCAAAAGTGAGCAATTACGGTCGACGGCGTTGTTTTTCCATTTACGCGCCCGCGGAACACACATGACGAATGCCTTGAGGGCCAAATAAACAAGCAACACCTGGGGATTTACTGTCGTGTCCAGCGCGATTTACCGCCACGACAACAACAAACGTCACATTTTTAAAATACACTTTATATATATTTTGCACTTTGCAGAAGGACTGCCAAGGAACGATGTGAGAGAAAGTTTGCGTCGTTAGCATGGCGCTGGGTGCAGAATGTGACAGTGTCACACAAACACTGGAACTGAACATCAGAACGTGAGAATGCGTAATGATAAGGACAGGCCAATCAGCCCACGTTGGCTCCTCGGTTAGTTCTTGGATCGAACCCTGAACCTGTGGCTAAAACAGCTTTGCTTCAGGTCCGTTCGGCTATGTGGCGGTTTTACCGATAACAAGTCATCCGCAAGGGCGCAAGGACACCGCCCCTGGACTTAAAGAGACACAGAAAGGGGAACATAGACTCGTGGAGAAATTTGAGAAAAGTGGTAAAATAATTACACAAATCTCAGAACAATTATTGAGTCCTCAGTGATTTCTACTGCACAGAAGGAACTGAGCTATATAACTTGTTGACTCAAACTGGGAGCCGGTTTTTTCCCGCTTTTTGTTTGTGTCACTCGATTTAGCAGGATCTCCAGGGTTAAAGACAGGGTGGAGCCCACCTAATGACTGCCAGTAAAGTGCCGAAGGTTGGGTTGGCCCCCAGGAGCGGGGGGGTGACTGATCGTGGTTGTTAAATGATCATTCATCTCCTTCAACATCCTCAGTCAACATGAATCTCAACCGCTAGTATTTTTTCCAATATTGTGATTCGGTGAGGATAATAAAACAAGGTCAGGTCAGACTTTTTTTTTGTTGTTGTTGAAAATTGAGCTAAAATGTTGGCTGGGATTCAAACAACATTTGTCCTTAACCTTGACTAACAGTTACAATAAACAAATAATGATTATTTGCTTCTTCACTAACACAGTTTGGCGAGTTCAATGATCACTGAAACTATCTTGCCAAACTTTGTGAAGAAAAAGTGTGATGCTTGCATTTGCTATTAAGTGAAAGTTTGTTGATTGAACACAGGTCATTGTCCGTGAAATTAAACATACCTTCACTTCCTGCTTGGCGATTGGACCGCGGTCTTGAAGCAGGCTACGGCAGAACTCCGTTATGTCGTTAAACTGGGCGTTCCAAAAACACGTCGCGGCCGCAGCGACTGTTTCTCAACAACTAACGAGCGCCCGGGAGTTTAACGAGAACCAGCTCGCCGCTCACCCCGGCACTGCCAGCGGCCGCTTCTCGCTTTAGCGGTGTTTACATTCGACCTGTGGGATTTACTGAAGCAGAACCCCCGATTACATGCCCGCTTAAGAGCCCGATTCTGATCCTGATCGGATCCGAGCAGCCTGACCTGGGATCAGCCCGCAGGACCAGCATGCCAGACACCTTGCATTACGTACTGATGCGATCGTTACTGGATTACGTTATCCTTAATACATCTCAAGACAAATTCATTTCAGATGAGTTTTCAGAACTTTGTTTGAAGGGATTTAGCCTAACATAATTGCTCACCAGCACTCAGGAGTGTTCCATACACAGTACTAAGTCATTGATGCAGTATATATAAGTGTGTGCCTGTGTGTGTGCATACGTATGTGCGTATGTGTGCTGTCACAAAATTGAAAACAGATTTAACTGTAAACCACTTTGCTAAGCTGAAACTACTAACACATAATAATACCTGACGATCCAAGTAAATGATGTATTAATGCAAGACAGGTACAGCTTTACATTGTGGTCACCATCCACCCAGAAAACTCCTGGACGGAGTGTATTTTGATGTGACATAACCCTTTCATTCCAGACTGTCAATGCTACTTTCACATGTGATCTTTTGTAAGGGCTGTCGGTTATTGAAACCAAACAACTTAAACAGGTTCTATAAGCAATCACATCAGAAAGAGCAGTACCTGTCCATTTGATTTGGATGGCAGTATTCAACACATCCTGTGCTCTTAGCTGGTGAAGAGACAGATCTGTCAGAGAAACATGTGGCGCACAGCTCTCACACACACACACACGAGTGTGTGTGGCAGATGCTCATATCTGACTCATGTCCACTGCTCTTTACGACATGCAAGACCTCACTCCACTGACGTCCAGCATGTTCTTCTTTCAGTGTCATCTTAATGTTAGACTGAAACACCATTCAATAGTTATATTTCTCTATAAATAAATAGTACAATAATTCATAACACACAAAAATCAAATGTGCTGACACTTTGCTAATATGAATCAATCCGAAAACATTATCGGTGCCAAATTCCATCTGAGACTTAAACATAAAACGCCAGGAAGAAACATAAACATAAACGTGTGCAGAATGAACTCACAAGCAAGCGCTGCTAACAAAGCCAGCACAACTTACTAAACATAGCACATAGAGGAGACGTTCACATTTCCCATTCTATAGAGAGTCTGAACTGCTTTTCAAACAAAGTGACTTATACTACTGACTGCTTTACAGGCATACTGCACCCTATTATTCAAAGTCTCACTTTATTTACAGCAACACAGAGGCTGCCAGATGTAAACTGTAGCTTTTCATAAGTCTGAGTGTTAGCAAAAAGGCCATTTCTGCAGTTTGAAAAAAGAACCACAGTAAGCAATCTTAACAAAATGACAAAACACTAGATTAAGTGGATATTCATTTATGAATATCAATGAAGTTAAGTCATTACAAAGATTTGTGTGGCAAAATATTTCTAGTTTAATAACTGACAGTAAATATGGGATGGGAGAAGAAACAATTAAGGTCTGTCAATCGTGTAGAATTTAGGCTTGGGACCTCATTTATAGATGCTTTATGTGCACTAAAAAGTGGATTTGGGTTTTATAAAACATATTTTGTGTCAGAACATGCACACGTTTATCCCAACTATGACCCATGTGTACGCACATTTTGGATACTGTAGAAACTGGCAACGCCAATGGCAAAGCAGTGAAATAGCTGTAATTTTTCCACATCATTTACTTCATATCAAAGTACACAGCCTTCTAATAATTATGTCCCTTATCAGAGGAACATCCAGGCCTAAATAGATTCTGTCTTTGGCATTAGTCTGACAGTCCATATTTAAGCATCCATGCTGCCTGAATGCTCATATTGCTGGAGAAGTCTCTCATGTGTTACATTCAGAGTTTCATCTGATGTCATCAGGGAAGCGGCATAGCGTCCCACAGTACAGACACATAGGATTCAAGATTAAGATTAACTCAGAATCCATTCATTGCATTACATTACATTACAGGCATTTAGCAGATGCTCTTGTCCAGAGCGACTTACACAACATTTTACATTGTATTCATTTATACAGCTGGATATATACTGAAGCAATTCAGGTAAAGTACCTTGCTCAATGGTACAACAGCAGTGTCCTACCCAAGAATCAAACCTATGACCTTTCGGTTACTAGCCCAGTTCCTCACCCACTGTGCTACACAGCCGCCCCATTAAAAAGATAGATGCCAGGTCCAAGAATGTGGTTTTAATTTGAGGGTGAGGGGTTGAATTGGGGAGATATTTACATGGAAACATACATATCCGGATGTTTTGTGTCGATATATTAGTATTTTGTGTTTGTAACTGTGCAGCTTTTTAGATGCAAGATAGATGTCTGTGTAATCAGACAATAAAGTGGGCCTATTATTGTATCATATTTTTAATAATGTTTAATCTCGGGCTGATAAGTGGTGTGATTAAATTAATAGCAACAATTATCATTAATTCCTGGCTATGGTACTGAAACCTTATGAAAGTTGGAGCAGGAGTGGGGGGGGCACAACTACCTATTTTTTTTGGGGGGTGGGGGGGGGGAGCATGGCCTAAATGATTCAGCTGCTGTGTCCTGCTACCACACTCCACTTCTTTTATTAGTTATGCCAGAAATATTTCCATCAAACAGTATAGCCCATCTGACCTCGTGTGTCTCGATTTCATGCTCCATGAAGTTTCTCTTCTTTGCTTTTCAGATTTTGTTCTCCGTTTTCCCCAGACAATTCATTGGAATGGCAAGCTGATTGATATGCATATCATATTCACGTTGGGCGTTCCATTAACCATTGATGGTTAATTGTGGGGGTTAACCGAGCGGGAAACTAGGTTTGTGCACTTAAGCACACATCTCAAGTTGATTGTGATTTATGAAGAGATAATTGTGTGCAGGTGAGTGTACACACGGTTTTATACATCAGGTTATTTTTGGCGTACACGCTTTTCTTCTTTTGTGTGCATGCAACCTTTTTATTGTAGAACCTCCGCAAAGTTTTATAAATGAGGCCAGGGGGGAGGGGCAGTCCTGCTCTTTCCTCTGGGGGGTGGTGTAGTTTCTCTACACTGCAACGGGACAGCGTTGGGAAACAGCAAGCGACTGTTCTCATGCCTTTTTAACAATGCAGCCTTGGGGATTTCAGAAATGAAATAATTGCTTATTTAAGGGGATAGGGGCCTGCATCCAGAGGATAAGGACAGCCCTAGAGCAGCCCTTCAGGAGCCCTGGAGCAGCACATGAGCAGCCCTGGAACAGCCCGACAGCAGCCCTGGAACAGGCCGATAGCAGCTCTTTAGCAGCCCGATAGCAGGCCTGGAACAGCCCGATAGCAGCTCTTTAGCAGCCCGATAGCAACTCTTTAGCAGCCCTATAGCAGCCCTTTAGCAGCCCAGGAACAGCCCGATAGCAGCTCTTTAGCAGCCCCATAGCAGCCCTTTAGCAGCCCTGGAACAGCCCGATAGCAACCCTATAGCAGCCCAGGAGCAGCACTCGGTGTACACGCATCCATCAGGTCAGAGAGTACGAGTCCTCAGGCCAAAGCTCCATAGGGCCACCAGAGGCAGACCGCTGGAATGAGAACAGCCCCTGGCTTTTTCTGTTTTGAGACCATAAAGCTGCTTAACCCCATGTAGAGTAAATGCACAGCTCAGTGCCAAACAAGCTGTTTCCAAACAGAGCCCTGAATATCATCAATAGGTTATCAATGAGCCGTTTATGCATCTCAAACGAAGCGCAATCCTTTGGCTTTGATTCCCCCTTTTTTCTGTTGCTCTTGTCATTCGCTCATTCCGCTGTGATTTTTTTTTCTCAACACGCAGATGGTGTCCAGTGAGTTCACCAGCACCGCACCCCGTGTTTGTCCAGGAACGCTGAACAAAAATCCTCCCAAAGGGGGGGACAATGTGTCACTGATGAAAGAAACGGGTGGGAGAGTTTCCTAAAGATACCTCCCTGTGATCTCCCGGGTTCAGACGTTGCGTTTGCGAGCCTGCGGTTTTTCAACCGGAGCCTGAACGGTTTATCTCCAGGCAAATCTTCTCTCAAAAGGGCTTCCAGATTCTAAAACATACCTTGGGGTTTATCTCCTGCCTCAGAAAGGCTCGCCCAAGGTGGGTGGGGGTAGGGTGGGGTGGGGGGGGGGATGCTCAGCAGCAGCCCAGATTAAAGCGAGTCTGGTGTGGGAGGCCGGGGTGGGGGGTGAGGGGTGAGGGCGATGGAGAGATGGAGATCTTACAGCACCTCTTATCTGTGTGGATGATGTTGTTCTAAGTGTGGGGCTTTTCCGCAAAACAGATGCTCTCTGGAATTGTTAGGTCCGGGAATCCAGCAACTCCACCTCCAACCCCCAGCCCCCGACCCACTTGTCACCAGTAGCTTACAATTTACCGTAAAACGTCTATTAGCAACCACGGGACTGAAAAGCTTACAAAGCAAAAAGCACAGCTGTCTGTTAGAGACCAGCTTTCACTTACACCTCACCTGGATGCCTCATTCTAAAACTAAATACTGATTTTGATACCTCTACTGCTGGTATGTTCACTGAACTGCGACATTTTAAACTGGAGGATTGTAGGATTATGGAGACCAGGGGAACTGGGAATGTGTTTATAATTCCACACCTGTGAGTATCATATTCGTCCACACAAACCGGTAGTATCACTATGAGGCAGTAATCACCACAGGTGTTGCATCTCATCCAGATTAACAGTTTGGTCAGTGGCCACGTCTGTAATTGACCTTCCGTTCATGTGGTCGTCTGCTGCTTTATTCAGAAAGACCTCTTCCTACCAAATAATGTTGCGATAAGGTGCTAATGTCTCTTTGGGTGCAAGACCAACCACAGCTCCATCAAGTGAGCAATGCAAGATTGTATTGGAGCAGGAAACCATCTAACCACCTCCCTGTTACCGAGGTGACTAACCACGACTGTTATTGGCAGCTTTTTTTTTTTTTTTTAAGTTTAACTCTGAAATATTCAATCAACATTTGTCCTTAACTTTGGCTCACAAATAAACGCAAGCGTTACACTATTTTTTTGCGAACTCAGTTAACTTCAGAGACGGTGAATAAAGCTAATTTCCCTAACTGCATTCCTGTATATAAATAAATAAATAAATAAATAAATAAAAATTATAATTCTTGCATTTAATTGCTAGTCAAAGTTAAGGACCAATATCGACTGAATCGAAGTTTTACAGTGCACAGTTCTTATTGTAACTCTGGTTCCTGATAGTCTACAGTGTGTTCTTCAGTGAAAGGGACAGACAGTCATAGGAATCTGGGGTGGGAGTGTTTATTATGGGATGGAAGTGGACAGAAGCAGGGGGCCCTAGCAACCGATTTTTAAAGAGGGTTTGACCCTTCCAGAACGCTGCATGCAGAAGCCAAAACTGCACAACAGCTTCACTTTAGAAGAAAGCAGGAATTATTTGGTCAATTCATTCTTTAAATCACAGGGAGGGCCTCGATTTCAGTTACACCCGAGAGCAAAACTGATCCTCTGCATCTAATCGCATCAGTTCAATATCATACAGGAAGGAGGTTCATTCTCAGACCGACACACTTAATACCAGGGAAAGGGTAAGAGATTTGCCATTACAAGGCCTTTTATGGGCAGGAGAACGATGTCTATTTAAGGACGTGTCTCATCCTATGAAAGTCTCATCAACGCACTTTACTTTCTTACCTACCGTAATATCCAGACTTTGATATTGTAAAACTTGGAGCCGCGTATTTCTCTAAGTTTGGATCAGATACCATTCAGGTTCACTTCGGTGACATGTTTAAGTTTAATCTTGCTCCCATATCCTCCTCAGAGCCAGCAATTCTTTTTTGTATCCTGTCAGGGACAAGTATCCCTGGTCTTAATATAAAAAATGGCATATTCTCCTACGCTGAATCATACAGTTCAAGGGACATTTAAAAATATATATTTTGATAATATTTTCAATGCAACATGTTTTTGACTTCCAAGACACTTGTATATATATGTCAAAATTTTTTGAAGTACTTAAACTTTTCTGCTTAGTCTCAGGAGGTTATTAGATGTCACAAAGAAGTGGCCAACAATCAGAACGACCCATGCACTGTAAAAGGACCAATCAAAAAGCTTTATTCCTTTCCTCCATTTCCTCAGCCCAATGGCTTCTAAAGTGAATAATTGCAAAAACAACATCTTTCTTTTTCCAAAAGCTGTCATGGAAAATGTGCCACTGAGCAAAACTTTGTCGGAGGCGAGCCATTTCTGCCCCCCCCCCCCCCCATTCCTCTCTCTACGGTTAATTCTGCCGGTGTCACCATGGACCACGGCTTGAGCGATTACCATTCCAGACGTTTCCTCCTCCTTAAGTCAGTTCCCTCATAAGCTCAAAGATGAACGAAACAATGACAAGTTAAAAGACATAACTCATTAACAATGACCCCGGGGAACGGTTTTACATTCTAATATTAGAAAAAACACCATCCATTAAACTTAAATTGTCGAATAAGGATTTTTTTTAGAGAAATTTTTTTGCAGCCCTTTCAGAATATTAGAGTAATTTACACCACGTCCAGGGTGCCCTTTACCATCCATTTTGTTTTCAGTTGGTTAGAATAACTCTTGAATAATAAATGGCGATTGCTAATCCAATTTAGCATGATTAAATCTACAGTGCTGGGCAAAATCCGCCTGATATCCAACATGCTGTGGATAATTCTCCTTCCCGCTGTCCTGGTGGGAAAATATGGATTTGATCTGATCCTGAGGGAATGTCTGTCCTAAACTACATTTTCACTGTAACTTAAGCCCAAGTCTTCATCCATCATGTTACAGTACAGCAAAAAAAACCGCTACTTTTAACAAACTATGAAAATAGAATTAATTGCGCCTGTTGTTACAATAGGATTAGTTTCACTACATTAACATTCTAAAGATTAAGAATGAAATGGGCACTAAATTAAAATAATTACGTTTGTGTGAGTTGGAAAGGCAGAGCATTGAAATCTGCGAGATCATTTTAATATGAGTCATGTGTCTTGTTCTCCTCTGCATAAACATCAACATTTTGAAATTGTCCACCAAGCCACGAGGTTCAAGTGGTTATGCACACATCAGAGAAAATTGTCTGTGCCTATAGTTTCACAGCGGGAAAGAAAAAGCATGCCGCCATTTGCGTTGTAGCAAAAGAAGGCACAGCAACAGCTATTTTTACACAGCTTTACCTATAACGTATAACATTCTCAGAATTTAGCGGCCTTAACGAACGTTCATCTTTCACAGAATCTGGGCTCTGTATTTCCTCCTGCAAACGGTAACTGTTTCAGTTAAGAGACAACTCGCATGGACCATTTTTTTATAGATCATAAATCTGGCTGCTGCGCCTTTCTGGCGATGGTAAATTTTTCTGTTCCTCTGTTAAGTAAACTGGCCTCCTCAGCACTTTTCGTTTCTCTGGATAAGAGCGTTTGCTAAGTGATTGTAATGCAATGGCAAGCCTAATGAGAAGCGTATCAATGCGGTGTGGCACTACTGATAGGAACCCGACAGTGTTTACGCAACAGCGGTGATGTTATGGAGCCCAGCGGCTGGCTCGCTAGTGAGCGCCTGGGACTGATCACAAGCGCCTCACTCCTGAGACTGATCACGAGCGCCTCACTCTTGAGACTGATCACGAGTGCCTCACTCCTGAGGCTGATCACGAGTGCCTCACTCCTGAGGCTGATCACGAGCGCCTCACTCCTGAGGCTGATCACGAGCGCCTCACTCCTCAGACTGATCACGAGCGCCTCACTCCTGAGACTGATCACGAGTGCCTCACTCCTGAGACTGATCACGAGTGCCTCACTCCTGAGGCTGATCACGAGTGCCTCACTCCTGAGACTGATCACGAGTGCCTCACTCCTGAGGCTGATCACGAGTGCCTCACTCCTGAGACTGATCACGAGTGCCTCACTCCTGAGGCTGATCACGAGTGCCTCGCTCCTGAGACTGATCACGAGTGCCTCGCTCCTGAGACTGATCACAAGTGCCTCACTCCTAAGGTACACAGTAAAAAGGTCCAGATGCAAGCAGCGCATGGCAAGGCCCATCGTTCCCGAAAGGCGCTTCTCCCGACCGCCCTTATATTGGACCAGACGTACGACTCACACGCTGCCTGGAAAAACTGATGATGCTCTGAAGAACAGCTCAGAGAGAGGGGGCGAAAACATGACCTCGTCACCGTTAGGTTTTTTTTTTTTTTTGCCGTGCTTTGATCTGTCGGTGGTGGCCGGTGCTGTCGTTCTGACGCAGATCACAAGCGCTTTGTTTGTCACCGGTCACACCGCACAAAGCGCTGCTCAGAGGAAGTTGGCTCAGCGGGGAGCTTACGTTACGGTGCTCTCCCTTTCCCGATTCAGCGCTGCGACGCGTCCAGGAGCCGCGGTATGTACACACGGACGCAGCGCAGGATTCCAGCGGGCGCCTTCTCACAAACACGCCGCTCAAATTACCGCTTTGAAGAGCCCCTCACGGAATGGCAGAGGCCAAGCGGAGCGGAAACGCGGTCGTCCTCGATTGCGTCAAAGAGCCGAGAGTGATGAGAGGCGGACGCGTTAGCGTTTCGGTCTGAACCGGAGGAACGCGTCGTGTGGGCCCGAGGACTGCGAATGTAACTTCTTGGCAACGTGCTGAACTCTGAATTAGTGGTGATTCGCGGGGCCTCTGTCACATCTCAAGCTGTTGTAAATGGGACGTGCAATCTGTAATGCCCCCCTCCGTCTTTGATGGCTGAAGAGCTCTTTTCCCGGAGAGCTGTTTGGTCCACAGCCACGACACAGAAAAATAAGCAGGACTTCAAATGGCTATCCTACGTGTTCCCTTAAAAAAAAAAAAAAAAAATACCCGGGACCCTTTGGTGGGGGAACGAGGGGGGTTCTGACGTGCATTATCGCTGGCTATCAGATTAAGAGCTCTGGGGCCACATCCAAGGGCCACTTCTTCCCTGCTCTCGCCTGACTGCAGACAGCCAACGAGGGCCCTCCTTTAAATCCATTCGGCATCACTCTAAACAACGCTCACGAAATTCTGGCTTCTCCCGCTGTTTATTCATGCTCCGCACATTAGTTAAAAGGATGTTAACATACACGTTCAATTTCATTGCTGTACGCATGCGACCAGTTCTGCTTCATCTGAAATTACTTGCGGGGTAATTACACCAGGAATACGTGTGTGCAAGTCAACCGGATTCATTTGAAATTAACGGTAATTGCACCCTGAATATATAAGTTCGCCGGGTCCGTTTCAAGTAAAATGCACGTTAATTACACCCTGAATATACATGAAAAATCAGCCGTGGGTTTTTTTTAATGGAAATACTGCGCTCAAACACGGACGTGTTCAGGAGAAAATGAGAGCGTTTTGACCACCAGCTGAACCTCTTTTCGGTAACTCAGGGTCAGACACTTCAGTCGGATTCCAGACGTCTGAGGAGGGGGGGGGGGTGACTGAATTGGTCACAGGGCCTTCTGCGTGCTCTTCCGATGATCGCCGTCACACGTCCCACGAGCGCGCGTGCTCACCGGTGCATCATGGGACCCCAGCCCTGACCCGCATCGCCCCCACACGCTGTCCGCTAGGCCGCCACATTCTTTAGTGCTGTACCTGACCCGCATCGGCGTGATGACCCTAACGCACACACACACACAAACACACACATACACACACAAACATAAACACACACACTCATACACACACACATACGCACACACACATACACACACTCACACACACACACACTCATGCACACACACACACATAAACACACACATAAACACACTCATACTCACACACACAAACATAAACACACACACACTCATACACACACACATACGCGCACACACACACACACAGTCATACACACATAAACACACACACACAAACACACACACATTTATACACACACTCATACTCACACACACAAACATAAACACACACATACTCATACACACACACATACGCACACACTCATACACACATACACACATATACACTCATGCACACACACACACTCATACACACACACACATAAACACACACATAAACACACTCACGCGCACACACACACATAAACACACACACACACTCATACACAATACACATACACACATAAACACACACACACTCTCACACTCATACACCCACACACACACACACACAAACACATAAACACACACACATAAATACACACACACACGCACGCACACACATACACCCATGTACACACATATACACCCACACACGCACGTGCCCATACACATGCACATACTCACACACTTTGTTTAAGACTGTGCATTCATGCCTTCAGACATTAATGTCCAGCCACACTTCTATTCCAGTGAACAATTATAACTAAGAACTACACCATGCACCACACTTTATTATAGATCAAATTAAAGGGCCCATTCAATTGACAATCATATCTGTGAACATACCATGTTCTTTATTCTAACAATGACCCCAGGCAACCTTTGTGATTGGTGTAATCCATTGATCAAAATGTTTTTTCTAACAAATGTGTCACTAGTATACTGTTACCAAGCACATTTATAGTCCTGTGGAGAGAATATCTTCTTCATATTATTTTCATTTTTCACTTTTTATTGTTATGAAAAGCTTGTTTTCCCTAGGTTGGAGAGCCTGTCATCCTATTAAAGTCGAAGTCCACAACAATATTGCAACGATGATTAAATTAACTATCGCCTCCCACTATCTTGTCACTCACAATCCAGCATTTTATCCCACAGTCATTTTTTTTTTTAGCAAATCAGTTAAACCTCACCCAGCCAGATCCCTCCTAAGTCTGCTGTTTTGAATCAGCCACACGCTCGGCTGACCGTTCCCACTCTAACGAGGAGAGACGTCTGATCCGAATACTCAAAGCTTTCCAGCTTTATTAATCTGTGCGCTTATGTAGTTTGGGCAGCGTGCTGCAGCAGGGTCCGGGGTGTGTCAGTACCCGCCGTGGGCTGGTGTGTCGTGAGCTCGCTCTTCTGGTTGTCGTGTCACCGTGTCAGTGTCAGTGCTATCTGAGGATGTGCGCTGTTAGTAACAGCATCAGAGATTTATAAAGCCTGTCTATCTGTCATGTGGGACAAGGTATGGAGGACTCTGGCCGCGTCTAAGACAAAGCATTTCCAGAATGGTACAGAATATTCTGGTTATCTGTGTACCACCTGTTATTGCAATAATAATGAAAGTAACCTATATTCTCAGCTTCTCAGATTCTCACACACTACTTGAGGCATTAATTTCAATTTATATCTTAAACTTGGTCCAACAGTTCAGGCCTGCAATGGATCTCCACTCTCACCACACACACACACACACACACACACACATTGACACAGGCACACACAGATGCGCACACACACACACACATTATGCACGCACACGCTCACACACACACGCGCACACACACATACACAGATGCACACAGGCACACACACACATTACGCACGCACACGCTCACACACACACGCGCACACACGGACACAGTGCAGCGCAGAGAGGTGTCGGCCCCTTACCTTCTGCAGCCACTGCGTGTTGTTCTCCATGGCCGTCTCCAGGAGCTGCAGCTTGTGGGCGGAGCCGTCGCCGCTCTCCACCGGCGGCGCGTCCCGCTGGGCGGCGTTGATGTTGCCGTAGCGATCGGGACCCCTGCAGGCCTCCAGCTCGGGCAGGATGAAGGTGTAGCTGCAGTGGCCGTGCTGGACGCGGTGGAGCCTCTTCCTCCCCTCCCCGCCCCTCCTCTGCCCCCCGCCGCCGCCACCGCCACCCCCGCCCGCCGCCACCACCGCCGCCGCTACGCCCGCCAGGAGCACGCTCAGCGCCAGCACCGCCGGCCTCATGATGCGCTCCGCAGTCCCGTCGCTCGCTCAGGTAACCCCTCACCTGCACCAAGGCGCGCCTCTCCCCGGCCCTCTCACTCACTGCCCTCCTGCTCGGCCATGACACCGTCGCCCGGGGAAAGATGCTCGCTCGCGCGCGGGTCAAACCGTCCCTCCCTAACGCTCCTTCTTCTTCTTATTCTTCTTCTTCTTTTACGGGGTTTTTTTTTTTTTTTTTGGTTTGTTTGTTTTTTGAGGTTTTTCTCGTTCCCCCTGTTTTTCCCGGGGTTTCCTCTGAACTCCCTCTGGCCCCCGTGGAGACGCGGGACTGCAGTCGCGAACGCTCACCCGCGAACAGAACCGCGGGCTCTGTGCGAATCCCTCAATCTCTTGGCGAAAGGGAAAGCAGAAAGAAACGCTCCCCTCCTATCCCACTTCAGGGGGTCAAGTTTCAGAAATGACCAAAGTGAAAATGCTCTGCCCCTTATCTGGCTGCTGGGGGGGGTGGGGGTGGGGTGGGGTGGGGGGGCTGGGGGAGGTCTGGTTATTAGCGCGGCCTGTCTCTCTGGCTCTGCTCGCTCGCTCGCTCGCCCGTCCATCCTGCACCCCCGCAGAAAAACACGCCTTTTCCAAAACTTCTGCCTCCTCCTCTGTCTCCGGCCCAAACCGCAGCTCGTACGCCAGCACACGCCCGCCAGCTCCGCCACATTCGGGAGATTCGGACTCCAGGGGGTAGACTTTGGAAGAAAAAAAAGTAATACAATCATTTGTTTCTTTAATTTTGACATCTGTGCTGCACCACACACACACACACACAAACACACGTGTCAGACTGTTTTTACTAATTATGCACAGAGGAAAAGTTTATAGTTTGCTGTTCTGTACTTGTTAAACTCATTCATTAAAGGGCCCGGTATTTAAATCCGTTTGTGCCTCGGTCTGACCGGCTGACAGGAGTGTATTCATCTGACCTCCACAGGGCCCAGAGCTGAGCTCTTCCTCCTCTTCCTCCTCCTCTCTCCACCTCCACCGCCCAAAGGGTGAAAAAATACCAGAGTAAAATCATCTCCATATTGATTAACCCTCGTGTTGTCTTCACACAGCAGGACTCCAGGTCTTACATGCAAAAAAGATTAGTATCTCAGCAGGACCTCCTGGTTAAATAAAGGTTAATAAATTATTTTTTTAAATTGAGTATTCCCCCCGTGTCCACTGTGACCAGCCATCACCGGACCCCATGTGATAAAGCCTCTTCATTAAATTTTAAACCCTGTATCGATATTTTTCATGTAGAAAAAACCTGTCAGTCATCAATAATTCAGTGAATAATTGTTGTTCACAGTCCACAGGCTGTATTTTCTCAGTCTACACCACTTGTTTTTCTGACGAAACACACATAATTCATCATAATAAAATCAATCATAGTTAATTATTTTTTTTCCTGCAGTAGATGTAGCGTTTCACTTTGATTCTGACTTCTGATTTCATAACTGCACAGTTAAAAAAGAGACATAAGACAGTCCGAGGACAACAGGAGGGTAAAGAGACGGTCCCAACGTTTGTAACGGATGAAAGGGATGTTTGTTTACAGTGTGTTACAGTGTTGGCCAGACAGACACAAAATGCAGTTCTCTTTTGCACAGTCAAAATGGTGCAGTCACATTAATCCACCCTGGGGTGTTGAGACCCTACTCTCTGCCTGAGGCTTTAATAAGAATGTTTTCAGGAAATAGCATTCCATTTCAGGGCACAAGTTATATGTGAGGTAGAGTGTGGACAGTCAGACAAAAACAGATCAGATTTGAAAAAAAGAAACTGTTTGGCCAGGTACAGGTATGTGACAGTCTAAATGTAACCCAGGTGTCTTTTGAAAACTTTATCTTTGCCAGCAAAAAAATATATATAAATAATGCTGAGAGAGTGATCAAAGAGAGAGGGAAAATAAAGACTTTGTATCATTTGATTTATCTCACCAAAAACATGTCCACAGTTGAAAAAAGCCAGTTACTTGAGTGAATGCAGGAAAACATAGGAATCATTGCTTTGCAATATAGCTTATTCGGTATTTAGCTGTATTGTAAGTTTAGCAGATACATTCTTTGAATCTGATATCATTTTTTTTAGATAATATTTTTAGGAAATGTGTTTTTAAATATGTACAGAGTGTATATTTTGTGTAAATTCGTTTTTTTGCAGTTTTTGAAGCTTTTTAAAAACCATGCGAAAGTTTATCCGGACCTCAGATTTTCCTTTCAGCAGCCGTTGCCTAGCTTCACACACTCCCCCCTTTTCTCGTCGGCTCTGAAGCGTCCGTGACGTCACTCGCGCAGCCGAGGCTCGTTTGCCTTCGCCTGCCATCCAGCTGGCGAGAGGTTCTGCAGTCAAAAGGGCTACAAAGGGCCAGCTAAAAGGGCCTGACCCCAGGCAAGTCTGATAAAAAAAAATGACAAAAGTAGGGACTGAAACCGAGCCAAACCGTCAGGTTCAGGTCGGGTTTTATTGGGCTCTGGTGAAAATTACAAGCTCTAGTGTGTTTTTCTGCACCTCTGCTCTTTGAACTGATGCACTTGTTGTTTGTCGCTCTGGATAAGAGTGTCTGCTAAATGCCTGTAATGTAATGTAGTGAAAGAATGACACCGCCACGTAGCGGCCAACAGTAAAATGTGTTTCACAGAGAGCAAAGGGCTAATGTCAGCAAACTCTACATGAAACAGGAATTTGAACAGATCTGCCTTTGTTATGTAATCCCTACATAAGAAATCATAAAAATGTGCGGTTTTGAATTAAGTTTTTTTTTTTGCTCTGTAACTTCAATAGTATTCTAACCCCACGTTCACACAGCAAGTGATTCGGTCGATGGATCGCTCAAGTGTACTAGGCTGAGGGAGGGGCTAGTCTTGCGCAGCTGCAGCTAATTATTATAATTTTTGTTACTGCTATATCGCTAGCTAGCTAATGATATATCTGTTTCTTAGTAGCTAGCCAGCTATCTAGCTATCTATATCTCTCATTACCTAGATAGTGATCTCTCTATCTCACCAGCTAGCTAGCAAGCTAGTGATTCCTCTATCTCTCTCAACAGCTAATGTATAGCAATAGCTAGCTCTATAGTCCATCCATCCATCCATTATCTATACTGGTCAGGGACGCCAGGGGTCCTGGAGCCTATCCTAGCATGCATTGGGCAAGAGGCAGGAATATACCCTGGACAGTTCATCAGTCCATCGCAGGGCACACACACCATTCACTCACACACTTAGCTCTACGGTGGTGTATAAAACTCAAAGTGTTTTGGTCTCAATGTTACTGATTTTGGTACAAGCCACATATTTGCCATATAGCCATATGCCACATATTTGTCTGCAGCGTAACCTTCAAATTTTTAGCTGCTCCTCCATTGCAATGATTGAAGCCAGGCCTAACAATTATTCACAAAATGTTATCACATTGGTTGGAAAAATAGGAAGTCCAGAACTCTGATTGGCTGTTGACGGGTGATGTCCGCAAACGATAAACCGTGGGCAACATTTCTCCGGCAGCTTTCGCCGCTCAGCTGCTCGGGTTGCTGGCTGTCGCTCAGCAACATAGAGAATGAATGGACTTCCGGCAACTGGTCAACCAAGTCGCTCGCTATGTGAACATGGGGTGTTCAAACGTTACCTCAAAGTTTAACTTGCACCACAGGGATGCGACAATATCAAACACTGATGAAGCTGTTTTTAATTATGGCAAGCTAGTAGTAAACATGGAAAGTTACTGTAGCTGTCAAGACAGAAAAAGGGACAATCTCTCTCCCCTATTTGACGCTCCGGACATGATGAACTCAGGTTTGGTCACTGGCTGTTTACTCACCCATTGACCACACATCATCACGCCAGGCAACCAAGCAACCAAACTAGCTAGCTAACAGCAGGTCAGCCTGCTGGAGTGAGATCTTGGACCAGGGTGGAGAAGGGATTAAGATTGTAGACAGGGGGGGTTGAGATCATAAACTGGGTGGGGGGTGGGGGATGGGGAGGTGGGGTGTTGATTGGGGTATATATAAAACATACCCCAATCAACAGTCTCTCTGTAATGTTAATGAACCAATCACACTTTGTCCTGCGAGCTGATGCATAACTTGTTTTATCGAGGAGCCGCTTTGTTTTTAGTTGCGGTCGTTTTATTTGGCCTGAGATGTGTTTGGGTAGCGTGAGAGCGTGAGACAGAGCCCGAAAGCACGTATCTCGCGCCAAAAGAGCTGAGAGTCGCCAACCCTGAACGGGGTCACGCCAGCCACGTAGCAACGGGCAGAACGCACAAACACAGTCAACTGTACACGTCTAGGCGACTTTCCTTTTAAAAGACGCAGTTAACTGAGATAGCCCGACGACAAAAATAAACAACCCCTCTCAGATTTACCTTACTGAGGCCATGCACTCCCTAACTGCCTGATAGCTTGGTTAATCGCATTGTTGATGGTCACTTTTAGCTAATTAACGCACGTTGTGAGGATGTCATTACAGGTGAAGCAAATCAGCACGCCTTGATTGCTTTGGGCCTCCGTGGGAGAAGCAGGACACATGTTGCCATGGCTACTGACTGCATTCTCCCGTGCACAGCCTCACAAATTGCTGGGGGACTATGGAACTGCCAGTCTTCATCTCAGCCTCCATCCTCTCCCTCATTTTCCTCGTCCTCTCGGCGATG
This sequence comes from Anguilla rostrata, assembly GCF_018555375.3. NCBI lineage: Eukaryota > Metazoa > Chordata > Actinopteri > Anguilliformes > Anguillidae > Anguilla > Anguilla rostrata. Next base: position 6,561,874 of record NC_057945.1, read on the forward strand.
TGGATCACCCCAGATAACCGCGTGACCTCTGTAGCCGTCTCTGCTTATCTTTTCCCTCTCCCACTCTCTTTGCCTCTGGGGGGCGGGATCGCTTCATTGAGTTCCCCGTCTGTCCTCTCTCTCATCTCCGTTTCTTTATCTGAATTATCATCCCCTAACGATCACTCATCCCACAAAATGCTCAGTTTCATTTTACATCATCCACAGGGGCCTCTGGGAGGGTCTAAAATCCCTGACTAATGCCTTTTCAGCACGCCCTTATTTGGAATAAACAAATGATCAAGCCAGCGTACTTTAATGACCACGTTATTGGTATTTGATAAATATTCCCCGTAGTTAAGTGAAAGCACAGGCTGACCTTTGCACAGAAATGTATGGAATAAACGGAAAGCTCCTGTGTGTGACCCACGCCTTGCTCGAAGAAAGAGAGAGGGGCCAGGTTGGCTGGATGGCTTGTTCTCATCACAGATTCTTCTTACTGTAAATCCTAATCAGCCAGTTGACAAACTCGAGCACTCTGGGAACTTGAGTCACAGATGGTCCCGCTGCCAAAACCGTTTTCTTTTTCTTTTCTTTTTCATAACGAATGAGCTCAAAGCACTCGAGCGGATTAATCTCCATCCCAGTGCAGCAGCACCTCAGCATCGCCCCAAATGAGCCCTGTGGAGGTGCACAGCCGCACCCTCTACACCCCCACCCCACCCCACCCACCGATCAGCTCCGGTCCCACTCATACCACCACAGAGATCCCGTTCAGAGAGGGGGAAAAAAGAGAAGAAAACAGCAAATGCATCGAGGGAGTAAACGTTCATGGACAAAAAAGGAAAGTTAACGAGCGTTTAAAAAAAAATTCTGCAATACCAGCATCTGTTCTGTTCTCCAGATGACTAATCAAAACTAAGAAGTCCAGATGACTTCCAGCAGTTCTGCTTTCTGGGGGAATCGGGGCAGATGAAACCCTGGCTTTGGGTTGCCAGGTCAGCAAAAAGCCCCCTGAATGGGGAGCTGAATGGGGGTTTCGGGAAGGTGCTGTTCTTACTTGTGGTTGAGCCCCACGGGCCGGTCCAGGCCAGCGCTCAGCTTGTGTAGGGCAGTGTGCAGAGAAGCAGCAGCTTGACATCACAGATTTTCAGAGGGGAGCATTCCCTGCCTCCAAAGCTTGAGATATGAGCATGGCTGGGGAATGACTGGCATTCCAGTTTCGGAGAAAAAGGGCGAAAATGCATTTAAAAAAAAAGGAAACTCCTCCCACTCATATGACCACTGAGTAGGGATGGGAAGTATTTTCAAACAGTATGCATTTCACATGTGTATTTACATGCATTTCAGATGTATATTTACACGCATTTCACATGTGTATTTGACATTCATTTCATATATATATTTACATGCATTTAATGTGATTTTACCTGCATTTTCTATGTGTATTTACATGCATTTAATGTGATTTTACCTGCATTTCCTATGTGTATTTACATGCATGTCACGTGTATTTGTATGCATTTTGTGTGAAGTACAGTGCTCTTTTTTATATAATTATGTGCCACCTGCAAACAAGTCTATATATCCCACAATTTTAGTCAATAGATAATATTTGTTTGGAAGGTATTTTGTACATTTCAGTGTATTTGTACCCTACCAATGCCAGTTAGATGTTTGCAGGTCTGAACATCTGTCACATAGAAAAATTCATACTTCATACCCTCTCCACTTTAAAATTTTTCTACATGCATGTAATAAAAGCTGTAGCAGCCAGCAGGCTGTGCAACACTTTTTCAATGGCCCACGGTCTTTGCTCTGATTGGCCAACGTGACATGAATGGTTAAGTGGGGTATATCACACAAAGCACTATTACCATATCCCACACCAAATTAGCTCTCTTCTTCTAAACATTCGGTGAATGTGAAGAGAGGGGTATACAGCAAAAGATCTGAAGAGAACTGAAGCTGGAATCTGTGTCCAGTTGCTTCAATCTGAAATTCCCACTCCATTCCCCCTCTGTGCGCTGCTTTGTCCTGCTTCCCAGACGGGAAGTCTGTGAAATTCCGGTACCCCAAAAGTCCCAGGAGAAATCAGAGGCTCTCCTCTGTCTGACAGAGGACAGAAGGATCTGTTTCCATTTAATTCTGCTCATTAGGTGTTGAAAAGCTCTTTGCTCTGCAATAAACGCCGCTGTTTTGTGTACAGGCATCAACTAACAGGAACTGACAGAAGACAGAGGCGTGCCTGTTAGCAGTCGCTCTCCAGCACTTTTTGGAATCCTCTATAGAGGCCTGTCCCGAGTTTAAAAATAGAACAACGTTATGCGGACACATTGACTGAGGCAAATGAATGAATTGAGTCTCGCATGACCAGACATTAAATGTGTCCTGATTATGTCTGATAATGGGGGTTATTTTTAGAAATGGACAGCACCAGGGCATCTCTGTCTCCACTCTGGCGATGTTCAGAGATTAACAAATAAAGCAGCTCAGTGATCATGTTGAAGCTGTCAGCATATCATTGCCGTGCTCCTCTCTGTAATATGGTGAGAAGATAACATAACATAACATAAGGATGAGAACAGGCCATTCAGCCCAACGTTCGCCATTTTCCTGACTTAATGGTACCTAGTGCTCTAATTACCCACAGACTAGATTTTATTTAACACTGTATCAAGCCTGGTCTTGAAAATCCCCAGAGTCTCTGCCTCTAAATCTTCCTAATGTCTGTGCTGAATTTACCTTTTGCGAATTTCCATGTATGCCCCATTGTTCTGCTAATAGCACTGAACCTGAAGAACCTCCATAAATTTAAAAGACAATAAAATCACCCCTAAGTCTCCTTTTACTAAACTTGAAGAGATTAAGTATCTTAAGTCCTTCCTCATAGCTTTCGTCTTTCATACCACAAATCAATTTGGTTGCCCTTCTTTGAACCTTTTCCAGAAGCTCTGTAGATCTCAAGATCTTTCTTGTAGTATGGTCCCTGAAACTGCACACAATACTCCAGTTCTGGTCTAGCAAATGTATTGTATACGATAAGTATAACTTCCTTGGATTTATACTTTTGGATTCATACTTTTGTCTATATATCCCAGCATTCTGTTGGCCTTTTCTACTGCTACAGCTCAGTGCCTAGAACCTGAAAGACTTTGATCAACCGTTACTCCCAAGTCTTTTTAAAATTTAGAACATTCAATTTTTTTCCTCCCATAAAGTAATCCTGCCAAATTTTTTTATTTCCCACATGCAGAACTTTACATTTGGCCATATTGAATTTCATTTGAGAGGTTTCCGCCCACTTTTGCATTTGGGTTAAATCTTCCTGGATTACTTTAATGGATTCCAAATTATTAGCTCCCAATTTAGTCCCTGTCAAGGGCACTGATATAAATGAGGAAGAGCCGCGGTCCCAGCTCTGATCCTTGTGGGACTCCACTTTTAACAGCTCCCTGCTCAGATAATATCCCTCCTACTATTCTTTGTGTTCTACCCTGTAACCAGTTCCAAATCAACTCTGAAATACCTCCTGTAATTCCTATTGTCTTCATTTTGCAAGTCTTATCAATTTTTTTTTTTTTTGGAAATCTAAGTACATAATATCATAAGCTAAATATTTTAAATAGCTAAATATTTTATTAAGCTATTTATTAAAATTTTCCGGAATCAGATGATAACATACAGCTACATTAGCACATAACAATAAAGGCAAACTAGCTACAATTATATTTTGCTCCTGGGAGGCAAAAACAAAAAAAACCACAAAACCCTACAGTCAGCAAGAAGGTGGCTGAATTAGCTAATCGGCTAGTTTGCTAACAGGGTGCTTAATGGTTGAAAAAAATTGGAAAATTCCAACTTCCCCAACCGTCCAGTGTGCACGTGCACTTATTGCACACATATTTCACTGCCTTATTTCACTGCCTAAGACAACTCTTCAAAATGTATTGATAAACAAGAGCTACTGAACATTGGAGCTGTGTGTGTGTGTGTTGTGCGTGTTACTGTATGTGTTCGCTCCAGAGCTAACAAAGCTCACCTCATTGAACAGGTAGAGATGTTGTGGAGCTGCTAATTAGTGGAATCAGCTGTGCCAAATTAGGGTTGAAATGAAAACCGCCAGGATTGATGGTAGGTCTCCAGGAACAGGGCCCTGATTTATATCAATGCATGACTGTACTACCTGTCAGACGTTTTGTGTGTAACATCAGCAAAGTTAAAAAGTGCACTGGGTCTTCAGTCTGAACTGCCAAGCACCTCACGCATTTTACAGCATTCCAGTATTGTACACCTGTCAGTGATGTCACCTGTAGCTGCTGTCAATTGTCTACCAACTGCCTGTCATTTTTGATGGAAATTTTGGACTGACATCACCAATGCATTAGGCTCATTGCTGGGGTCACCAGATCGATTCCCCTTGTTATCTCGCATGGTACTTCAGTCCTCCGCCAGCTAGAGGTCCCCATAGCCTCTTTTTCAAGCCACTTCTCAATTATCCCATTTGCACCAACTCTAAGTAGCCTAAGTTGATGAAGTAATTGCCATTAATTAAGCACAGATGATGAGTGACAGTGATTCATTTTGATTACTTTCTACCATGGACATTCAGTATGTTGTACGGGGGTATGTCAGGTTTTGTTAGAAGCAGTAGGCAATGATACTCAATCGTGGTCCTGGAGAGCCATAGAATGTGCTGTTTTTTGTTTTTTCCTCAAGATCAGTGACTGATTCAGACCCAAGAGACCAGGTGACCTGAATTAGCCATGTAAACAACTACTTTAACTGATTAAATGTGCTACCGAGTAACGACGAAAGCCAGAAGACCCTGCGGCTCTCCAGGATCAGAAGTGAGGACCACTGGCTCAAAGACCTGCTTTTCACAGCATATCAACTTCCATCCATGTTCTTCCTGTCTCTCCCCATGATAGACCAACTAATTATATTTTATTGATGTCTCAGTTAGAAACACAGTTGTATGATTACTCACATGACTGTGTTGTTGGAGTCCTTTTGGGGACACCTGGAGGATAGCCATTGAAATACTAGTTTAATCCTTGCAGGTCACATGGTGGAGACCAACTGGTGGCTCCGCTCATTGCAACTGGACTGCTTTAAGGCCCTGTCCACGCGTTTACGGATTTATTTTAAAACGTAGTTTTTTCCCTCCATTTTGTCCTCCCGCCCACACAGCGTTTTAGGTCACTGAAAACGAAGCTTTTTGAAAGCTCCTTCCAAGGTGGAGATTTTTCAAAACTCTGGTTTCTCTGTCTACGTGTGGACAAGAAAAATGGAGCTTTATGAAAATGCTGACGTCACAACGTCAACTCCCGCATCTGTTACCGTGGCAATCGGTGTATTGCGCATGCGGAAATCGTTTTAGCGTTCTCGTGTGGATGGAAATATTTTTTAAAACGCCGGCTGTGTGGATGGGATTTTTTCTTTTTTTTTTTTAAATGGAGGGGGAAAAACTACGTTCTCAGAAAAGTCCATATACGTGTGGACAGGGCCTAAAACAACCAGGTGGAACCTGATGCAATAATTATTTCATTAGCACATGGCAGTGCTGATCTGCGGACTGCACTAATCAGTTACCCAGCTTATCTGGATTAAGCACGGAATGTTGCCTGACACCACTGTAAGGCAAGACAGTCGATCTAGAGCAGCGGTTCCCAAAATGCGGATGGGGGCCCACAGGCGGGTCGTGAGAATGGCCCGGGTGGGATGCAAGAGCTATTTTAATAATAACTTAATCCACTGTCACTTTTTGTACACAAAATTGTTTTGCATTCCATAAAATATAGTTTGAGTTTGCATTTTATTATTTGGTCTTTACGTTTGGCTATAGGGTGTGAGGTCACAGAAAACACATTATCTTGCTTGTTAAGCGGGTCCTGGGGTCGGAATGGCTGGGAATCCCTGTTTGGGCGCAGACAGAACAGGGTTCCCCCGTCCACCATTTTCCCCAGCTTGCATGTACCAACTAACACAAAAACCACCAACCACTCTTTAGCTGGCTGCTCTACAGCAAAGGCCTCACAGAGATGGGGAAAATGGGAATCCCTAGAGCGCAGAGCTAAATGTTCAGTCCATGGGTTATCATTACCGATCTGTACATCTGTCACTGATGCGGACAGGAAGAGAAGTTGGACCCTTTTCAGCACGGACTACGCGCGGACGCGAGAAAACTCGCCGATCTTGAGCCGATAAAGAAAATAGACTCGTCCGCGGCGCATGTTTTGGCACGTCCCCAACCTGATAAACATCTTCAGTCTCTGACTTTGAGCAATAGTTGGACCTTTCTTTCCCAGCGGCTTAAGAAATAAGAAGAGCGTAAGCGACACAAATCTGTGTTTTGGAAATACTGAACCTTAGCGGTTAGCTTTCACGCTTGCTCTCTCCTCGTCTTTCTTGATTTCCTGGCTTTGCCTTCAGATGGGCCCACACAGAGACTGGCATCGCGTCCACGCAACCGAAGCCTGCCTCTTTGTCTTCCCAAAATACAAATGAACCTGTCAGCTCCTGTCGGTGAAACTCCACCTTGCTGTTGCGATATTTGGAAATTGCTTGAATTCTTACCTAAAAATATTCTGAGGAAGGATTAGACACTTACACAAAATTAAATCCAGCTCCATTAAATGGAGCTAAAGAGGATTTGAAACTAGAAAAAAGAATGACTCCAAACTTGTTGACAGGAATGCTTTTACAGGATTAGCTTGAAGATAAGCACTAAATGATTGATGAGTTCAGCATCTCTTAGCCATGTAGAGTTGAATAGCCTGCAGGGGAAGACCCTGTTTTTCTTTTTTCCCCCCCATATTTGAATAATCCGTGTTACCGTAGGCTGCAGGCATGTGCCCTCTTACACATTCAGAGCGTCTTCGGCGATGCTTCCAGAAGGAATCCACTTCCTGTTGCGTTTCCTGCCCACGTGCTAGAGGCTGACCAACTCCTGACCTTGCTGGGATGGACCACATTGAAAAGAGTGTCTGAGAATGTCAAACACACTCCCTCGGGCCCTCAACAAAGGACCTCTCTGTCCCAGCCACAAATTTTAAAAACTAGGGACAAGGCATTTAAGGCTGGGGCTCCCCTTGTATGGATACTCTGTCGTATATAAGGGTCACTGCAGCTTCTTCTAAATTTAATTTATTATTATTATTATTATTATTATTATTATTATTATTATTATTAATAATAATAATAATAATAATAATAAATATTGAAAGAGACAGTAATACAGGAATTTTAGCTACATAAGGCCGAGAGCTATTGTTCCTGCATTACTGGTTCTTACAATATTTAATGTCTTTATCATTATTATTATTATTATTATTATTATTATTCTTATTATTATTTAATGTCTACAGGGGCCGTGCACCACTAATGTTCCCTACTCAAAAATGCACTCTCTGCATTTGATGAAGTTTCTTATTATTTCTCTACCAAAAGAGGCCCATAGACCCTTACCTCTCTATCTTTGGATGATACTCACCTGTCCTGAAATAGAATAGGGGTTCAAATCCCACAAGCAAACTGAATGAAATGGATTCCACCCTATTTTGACTTACAGGACATTAGTTGACATGCATTTACTTAAAGTTTTCTGGGGATTTTAGTGGCACTGAAAAGGCAGTCTATGCTGGCAGGGAGTTTGCCGTTGCGTTAGCCTGGCAAAAACGAGGCTTTTTTGCCAGGCTCAGCTTATTTTGAGGTTAGTTTTGAGGGAAATTATGAAAATAAATAAATAAATACATTTCCCAGGCTACTGTCTATTTTTGGGTTTTGTGTTAGGTCCTTGGCAGTCTTTGTACAAGACATGCACGTGCACACACACTCACACTCACGCACGCACACACACAGGCACACACACACACAGGAGCACACACAGGCACACACACACACACACAGGAGCACTAATAATTACACACTACAACAGAAGAACATGCACACATAAAGAGCACAATACATAAATCTGCCCTTGCCCGAGCCTCCCTCCAGGGCCTCGGAGGCTCAGATAGCGGTGCGCGCGGTGAGAGGACCAGGCAAACGAGAGCCGTTAAATTAATGAAGGGGGGGGGCGAGGTTTTCCACCTCATTTGCCTGTCAGGAATGATAACCCCAAAAATAAAAATAAGCACTGTCCCGTCTCTATAAATAAACAATGCTCAGCTTCTTCTCCAGGGTCACCTCACGCCCAAACTCAGTGACCTCACCAGTCCTGCCGCTCTCTATACCCAAGAGATACCCCTTGGTTCTGGCATAACAGTCTTTTTTACATTAATGTTTTTTAATGTAATGTTTTAAAAAAATATATTTTTTTTTTACTGCTGCCGGTAATACTGCAAGTTTATACATTACAGGAATGCATGCTTTTGATAATGGATGACACTATCAAAGGTCCTCCTTTATCCATGGACTGTGTGTGTCCTTATGCTGATCTGTAGGGATTGTGTGTGTGTGTCCTTATGCTGATCTGTAGGGAGTGTGTGTCCTTATGCTGATCTGTAGGGAGTGTGTGTTCTTATGCTGATCTGTAGGGAGTGTGTGTCCTTATGCTAGTCTGTAGGGAGTGTGTGTCCTTATGCTGATCTTTAGGGTGTGTGTGTCCTTACGCTGATCTGTAGGGTGTGTGTGTCCTTATGCTAGTCTGTAGGGAGTGTGTGTCCTTATGCTGATCTGTAGGGAGTGTGTGTCCTTATGCTAGTCTGTAGGGAGTGTGTGTCCTTATGCTGATCTTTAGGGTGTGTGTGTCCTTACGCTGATCTGTAGGGTGTGCGTGTCCTTATGTGGGTCTGTAGGGAGTCTGTGTGTTCCTGTCCACACTTGTTTTCTCTCTGCTCTCTCCATACGTCAGTTCTGCATCAGTACCGTTCTGGTACACTGCTTCCTGCAGTTTCCCTGCTTGTGAATTTTGTGAAATATTTTCTAAAAAATAAATGATCCTGGAGTTAATGGAGAGGAAAAGACAGCTGTCCTCTAACTCTCATATCCAGGGGTCCCACTATCCCTTTCATAACAGCCACAAAGGACCTTTCACTCTCAGATCGCAAATTATCGTTAAGATGTTGTTCATATATGTTACTTTTCACTGTACTCTGAAAAAATAACTGTCGGTTAAACCTGATAAACTCAAGACTGTCCCTTTAGACCAACAACTGAAAAAGAGCAAGTAAAAATGCTTTTGGTATTATAGGTGAAAGACACTTCAGTATGTTAAAAAAAAGAATAGTTTTAAATTAATGACTCGATAACCTCCAGCTTCATTGAAATAAAGAAAATATCACTTTTAGCCCTCTTTTTTTGTCTCTCTCTCCCCCTCTCTATCTCTCTCTCTCCCTGTCTCTCTTTGAAGCAAGTTACCCAAACTCTGGTCCTGGGGGCCACAGGATCTGGGATTTTTGTGTTTACCTTAGGAACAGCATCTGCTGAAGACCATAGAAAGCAGCTGAGGCTAGCTGGCTGTGTGATTAGCTGCTTGAACTGATGGGATGAGTGAAGTGAAAATGGCCCCACCCTGTGGTCCTCCAGGACCTGGGCTGAGCAGCCCTGGCCTCCAGCAGTACTGGGGGGCAGCTGGGTGGCTCATCCTGTTAAAACACTGCTCTACTGCACGGGTGGTCCCCACAAATCCAAATTGTGCCGGTGCTGTCTAGTGCGTGGGTGGACCCCAAAAATACAACTTGCCACTGCAGTCTGGCTAACAGGCCTGCAGGGCAATACACTCTCAGAAAAAAGATATTAAAAAATTACTATAAAGGTACAAACGCTTGTCACTGGGATGGTTAATTGCACAACTAGCCAGTAATGAACATTCATTCATTTAAAGTTTTTTTTGCTTGCAAATGGCACTTATGAATACCCAAATAGAACATTAATGTACTTTCAGGGCACATTTGGGAAATGTGTTCCCTGAAGAATAAAAATGTACCTCCAGTGTACCTTTATGCTTTATGTCTGAGTGTAGACGCTTGCGTCGTCCCTGGGATGGGGGGGGGTTTTCGGTCGGCTGGAATAACAGACCCTCGTCACGCACCGCTGACCCCCGCCCCCCCCCCTTCCCCCGGCGCCCCCCAGTCTCCCCGTTAAGCCGCCGTAAAGCGTCTTCCTCTGACTCACGTCTGTGTGAGTGAGCCCCACTCGCCAGCCGCACCGTGATAAGATACGGCGGCTGGCATCACACGCTTCGCGGGAGAGCTCTACAAAATCGATGGCGGAGCTTGCGGCAATGAGCGTCGATAAATACGACTGGGCATTCCAAATTGGGGAGAAAACAAGGTTTTAACAAAAGCAGAGAGATAATCTTATTGAGATTAATATTAAATACTGGTTGATTTATTCCCGCCAGAAATACAAAACATTTTGTAAATGCGTATCAGTAACTGCAACCAAGGAATTAGAAAGCCTCTCTGTGGTTGCGATGCTAAATGATTATTAAAGATGATATAATCTGTATAAATGTGTAGATGGCAATCGACAGGCATATTCACCCATGAAAATTAAAAATCTGCCGATAGATGCACACAATACATGAATCCTGGCTATTGTATTTATTTATTTATTTTGGTAAAGTAGCGCACCATTGCAGGTATATACTGTCAGGACCAGATTTGATAAATGGGAGATGACAGTTCCTTTCTGAAAGCAGCGTTGAGCTGAGCAGAGATGTCATGGGTTGACAGAGCTTGTGTTTGACATTTTAACAGGAAAGACCGCAGGGGGTGACTGGGTCGCCTGTGGTAACTGACAGCTTTGGGGTTTCTAAAGAAAACAAACAGCTTGACCCCACCCCCTACCCAAAACATCCACACCACCCCCTGCCCCTGCCCAGGGCCTCCACCACACCCGCTCCACCAGCCCAAAGCCTCCACCCCACCCATACCCCACCCAAAACCTCCACCACACCCGCTACACCAGCCCAAAGCCTCCACCCCACCCATACCCCAGCCCAAAACCTCCACCACACCCGCTACACCAGCCCAAAGCCTCCACCTGGCCCCTACCCTTGACCAAAACCTCCACCCCACAACTACCCCTAACCAAAACCTCCACCTCACCCATATCCCAGCCCAAAACATCCACCCCACCCCCCTAGCCCTGCCCAAAACCTCCACTCCACCACTACACCTACCCAAAACCTCCACCGGACCCCTACTGTACCCCAGACTCTTCATTCAACCCCTACTGTACCCCAGCCCATATGTACTCCAGCCCAAAACATCCATACCAGCCCTACACCAGTCCAAAACCTCCACCTCTTCTCTACCCCAGCCCAAAACCTCCACCCCACCCAAACCCCAGCCCAAAACCTCCACCCCTTCCCTACACCAGCCCAAAACCTACACCTCTTCCCTACCCCAGCCCAAAACCTCCACCCCACCCATACCCCAGCCCAAAACCTCCACCCCTTCCCTACCCCAGCCCAAAACCTCCACCCATTACCATTCCCACTGATTCAGAGCTTTGGACGCTTTCATTGTTTCCTTTATCTTTTTTTACATCCACCAGCAGGTACTTGATTACAAATCACAGCTAACGTCTTAACACCAGCAATCAGAGTGTTATCGTAAAGGCCCAGGACTCCTCTTAAGGGCAATTAGGGTGCTTTTTTAAAATGACTCTGGAATGGTGCCATATGCAATCCTGGCTCCGGTCTGCAGTCCTTCGTAGGGCATCTTATCTCTGTTTTTCTGACCGGATCGGGGCCTATTTCTACGATATCAGCTTGCTCTTGTAAACAAATTTCCCACTGTTCTTGTTTTAGTTGAAAATAAAAACCTCTGCCAGCAAGCGTTGCTGTTTGCAGACCAAAATTAAAGTCTCTGAAGACATGCAATTACAGACAAAATTATTTTGGGGAAAAAAAAAATATTCCTATCAGTTCACTTGTTTTACTGAAAATGCCAAACAGCGATATGATATTTGCGTCATTCGCTATAGTCAATTATTATTCATTATTGCATCATTGAGTCGTTGATGTGTAGGTATCTGCTCGTGAGTGTAACTGGCTCTCAAATCTGCAACCATCATGGCTTCCTGAAACAGCTGCCCGATTAGCTGATTGTGCAAAAGCCTCGCTTCCCTAGAATGGGGTAATTATCTTATCTTGGCTCAAAAGGATGATGTCACTGTTTATGGCAGACTCACATACACACACCGAATGCCATTACGCTTGTGAAATGTACTCCATACACACATACCCTAAAATGCGTCATGCATTCATACTCATATACGTACCGCATACAGAACATGTAAAGCGCGTGTGTGTGTGTGTAAAGATATACTGTAAACAGTGCATATAGTAGATGCCAAATGTGTGTGTGTGTGGAAAATGTATCAAGTCTGTGCCCTTGTTTTGCTTTTAAGCAGTAGTTAAAATGGCAGCGGTAGCAGAAGTGAATTTTAAGAGAGTGCGTGTGAGCACACTGGTAATGGCATGGGGATGGACGGCTGTTCAAGTTCTGTAGCTCTGAGAGAATAACAGAAACAGCCTTTCCCGGGAGACATTCCTCTGTTGTTAGGAATTAACTGTATTATCAGTTTCGGTTGTGTGTGCGTTGAGCAGGATGAGACTGAAGTGCTTAAATCAGCTCTGCAGAAGAATGCATAGACTCTTGTACCCCTGCCTACCAAACAGTCACTGCATCGCGACTGCGCCCGCCTCTACTGGCTGAAGTCCGGGATGTACTCCGTTAAAATGGTAAATTATTTTACTTCATCAGAGACAGAGACATCAGAGACATCCATAATTATGCAACCAGTGGCAGTCTAACTGAGAACCTAATGGGGAAAAATACCTTTTAGCAGGCCGTGGTCCGGTGGAATAGACTTCCCTCTGAATTGAAATCATGTGAATTAGAGAATAATTTTAAGTTATCCTTAAAAAAGATGGCTGTAAAATGCTGTGGAACCCTCATTGTTTTTATAATATAATGTGCCAATCTGCCAGTATGCTGTCTGTCCTGCGGTGAATGCATTGTAATGTCATATCTTTTTGTAATGCATTAACTGTATTGTATTGGATGTTTTGTCATGTCTGTGTTTGAATGTCAGTGGACTTCAATTGAAATAAGCCTGCTGGCTTTCTTGTGTTTCTATCCTTGACAATTTTTATAGGATTATTGTCTGCTATGCAGTCTTATATCTCGTTTTTAAATTGCCAAATAAATTCATTCATTCATTAATTAATTAAAAAGCAGTTTGTTGGCTACTGGATGGTTCATCCTGTTAAGGTACTGTTCCAGTGTGTGGATGGGCCCCATAGTCTGGTATCTGTTAAAACATTGCTCCAGTGTGTGGGTGAGCCCCACAGTCCGGTATCTGTTAAGGTTCTGTTCCAGTGTGTAGATGGGCCCCGTGGTGTGTTATCTGCTAAGGCTGTGTTCCAGTGTGTGGATGGGCCCCACAGACTGGTCTCTGTTAGTGCTCTGTTTCAGTGTGTGGATGGGCCCTACAGTCTGGTACTGAATCTGGACTGTGCCAGTGGTGACGGGGGCCGGCAGCCCCACAGAGTGATGCATGACTGGCTGTTGCGTCACCCAGGGAGGGAGGGATACATACAGTAGACATGGCAGTGCAAGTTGCTCGCCAGTGACCCCTGCTGGTCAATCAGGCACTTGCAGTCTTGCTTGCTGAAATTACACATGAAGAGTCATCCTCTGACTCACGTCCGTTGGAGCTTATCTTGCAGACTGTGGTTTAAAAATTCAGCCAGCGAACATGACTGGCCATTTCCAACAGAACCCTCCTCGTCATGACAAATGACATCACACAGCTCATGCAGTACAATATATAGAAGTTATTTCATAAAATATGTATGCCAAAGGTAAAAGGTCAGATGAAATCATTCAAGTGGGGTGCCAGACCCCACCGTCAAACCAGCTGAAAAAACTGGTTAACACTAATGCATTTCCAACGAATAGCCTCCTTCAGAGCGTGTACCTACAAACCCCAATATTTACTCTTCACTAGACTGTGTACCAAACAAACCCAGATATTTACCCTACCTCAGACTGTGTACCTACAAAACCCCAATATTTACTCTTCACTAGACTGTGTACCAAACAAACCCAGATATTTAGCCTGCCTCAGACTGCGTACCTACAAAACCCCAATATTTACCCTTCACTAGACTGTGTACCAAACAAACCCAGATATTTACCCTACCTCAGACTGTGTACCTACAAAACCCCAATATTTACTCTTCACTAGACTGTGTACCTATAAGCCCCTATATTTAGCCTTCACTAGAGTGTGTACTGAACAAATCCCAGTATTTAGCTTTCCCCATAGTGTGTACCTACAAACCCCAACATTTTGACTTCCTTGGAGTGCAAACCGAACAAACCCCAATATTTAGCTTTCCTTTGAGTACATACCTCCTCTTTTGGATCAGTGGGTTGAAACTCCTGGGCTTTACATGGTAAAGAGAAGCTTGTTAAATATTTCTCACTGTAAGGAAAAGCAACACAGAATGCAAGATAATTAAAATTGCCAGAACTCCCCTCCCCCCTCCCCATTACCCCCTCCCTCCCACACCCCCCAAGAACATGGAATTAGGGGAGGGAAAGGGGGAGGCGGAGGGTGCGTGTGAACGACTGCCCCGCAGACCTCCACTGAGGAGGCCACGGGTTCAAAGGTTACCGCTGCAGTCTTGACTGGGGACAGGAAGTCACCGTGGCCTGCCTTCTGAGAAGGGCAGAGAGACACCGCGAGCGAGCAACGCGTCCCCACCTCCCTCATGGGAAAAACCGGAGGAAAAAAGCGCAAGAGGCGCAGTAGACTCTCTTTCTCCAAACTGTGTGTGTGTGTACGTGTGTTTGCATGTGTGTGTGTGTGTGTGTGTGTATGTGTGAGTTTGCATGTGTGTATGTTTGTATTTGCGTTGTGTGTGTGTGTATGTGTGAGTTTGCATGTGTGTGTGTGTGCGTGCGTGTGTTTGCGTGTATGTATGTGTGTAGGGTGGGGGTGGGGTTACTTTAGCTGTCTGTCTTATTCAAAATAAAAATAAAAAAACATAAGAATATAATGACTCCTCCCATCAACATGGCAGCTTCTTTCTAAATTCTTCGGCTCACAGAGAAGAACGTGAAAAGTGCACATTTGCATTTTTTTCAGATAAAAATGACTGGGCTAGTTGTAGTAGGATGACACAGGGCAGCTGGTATCCCACAGTGGAGCCATTCATTATCGTTTTTTCAGAAATATCCACTCCAATATATGGATATGTGCCAAAAGTTAATTTATGTCCGCCTTGTTTATTCACATATTATGTAAGCAAAATGGCCATTGTTTGCATTAGAATTACCACTGTCAGATCAATTTAACATTATTATAGTAGAACATAGTGACTATATTCAGTACTATGCATTGCCTGTTATATAAGCCATTGCTGTCCAGTACACGACTAGCTGGCTTACCGTCGTATGAACTTACAGCATGACCAGTAGCAGGCCAAAGACATGCAGTTATATGTCGCATTATGAAGAAAAACACGCTGAAAAAATGAAGGACGTGAAGCACACTAAACTACTGCATGTCACCCAGAATGAAGCCATACAGGCATCTAGGAAGCAGATAAAAATAGCATGGGTCATTTTTCGTTGTCTGCGCACGTCTAATAAAAGATTGACGAGATGTCAAAGACGTAGCTTATGGAAAAGTCACGTCAGCCATCGCTGTGAAAATAAAAATGATGACACTGCAGGGTGATCGTGACATAATGGGGCGGTCTAAGTGGTGCGTGTGGGGGCTGGAAACAGAGACTCCATGTGACCACGCGTGGTCGAAGCGGTTCGATGCCCATCCCGCCTTCAAACGCAAACCAGCCTGTCAACACTCTAGCAGTGGTTTGATGGTCCTAGGCTCTATTGTCTGGGAGCTATTGAACTTTGAAAGCGTTAGCCGGCTGCATTTTTTTCTGAATGGTGGTTTAAAGTCATGCTTGGAAATATTTGTGTAAAATCGCGCGGGGTGGTAGCGCCCAAAGCATATGCTCTGCTTCTCGGGGCCGCTGTCTGTGAACACTCTAGCAGTGGTTTGATGGTCCTAGGCCCTATTGTCTGGGAGCTATTGAACTTTTAAAGTGTTGGCCGGCTGCATTTTTTTCCGAATGGCGGCTTAAAGTCACGGTTGGAAATATTCGTGTAAAATCACGCAGGGTGGTAGCATCAGAAGCATAGGCTCTGCTTCTCAGGGCCGGTGTCTGTGTACACTCTAGCAGTAGTTTGATGGTCCTAGGCCCTATTGTCTGGGAGCTATTGAACTTTGTAAGCGTTAGCCGGCAGAATTTTTTCTTAATATCAGCATAAAGTCATAATTGGAAATATTCCTGTAAAATTTCCTTGAAAATAGGCTTTCAAGGTTCAATAGCTCCCAGACAATAGGGCCTAGGACCATCAAACCACTGCTAGAGTGTTCACAGACAGCGGCCCCGACAAGCAGAGCCTATGCTTCGGGCGCTACCACCCCGCACGATTTTACACAAATATTTCCAACCGTGACTTTATGCCGCCGATCGGAAAAAAATGCAGCCGACTAACGCTTTCAAGGTTCAATATCTCCCAGACAATAGGGCCTTGGACCATCAAACCACTGCTAGAGTTTTCACAGACAGCGGCCTAGAGAAGAAGAGCCTATGCTTCAGGCGCTACAACCATGCGCGATTTTACACGAATATTTCTAACCGTGACTTTAAGCCACAGATCGGAAAGAAATGCAGCCGGCTAACGCTTTCAAGGATCAATAGCTCCCAGACAATAGGGCCTAGGACCATCAAACCACTGCTAGAGTGTTCACAGACAGCGGCCCCGAGAAGCAGAGCCTATGCTTCGGGCGCTACCACCCCGCGCGATTTTACACGAATATTTCCAACCCTGACTTTAAGCCACCGATCGGAAAAAAATGCAGCCGGCTAACACTTTCAATGTTCAATAGCTCCCAGACAATAGGGCCTAGGACCATCAAACCACTGCTAGAGTGTTCACAGACAGCGGCCCCGAGAAGCCGAGCCTATGCTTCGGGTGGTACCACCACGCGCGATTTTACACAAATATTTCTGAACGTGACTTCAAGCTGCGGATAGGTAAAAAATGCAGCCGGCTAATGCTTTCAAGGTTCAATAGCTCCACGACAATAGGGCCTAGGACCATCAAACCACTGCTAGAGTGTTCAAAGACAGCGGCCACGAGAAGAAGAGCCTATGCTTCGGGCGCTACCACCACGCGCAATTTTACACTAATATTTCTAACCGTGACTTTAAGCCGCGGATCGGAAAAAAATGAAGCCGGCTAACGCTTTCAAGGATCAATAGCTCCCAAACAAAAGGGCCTAGGACCATCAAACCACTGCTAGAGTGTTCACAGACAGCGGCCCCGACAAGCAGAGCCTATGCTTCGGGCGCTACCACCCGGCGCGATTTTACACGAATATTTCCAACCGTGACTTTATGCCGCGGATCGGAAAAAAAAATGCAGCCGGCTAACGCTTTCAACGTTCAATAGCTCCACAACAATAGGGCCTAGGAGCATCAAACCACTGCTAGAGAGTTCACAGACAGCGGCCCCGAGAAGCAGAGCCTATGCTTCGGGCGCTACCACCACGCGCGATTTTACACTAATATTTCTAACCGTGACTTTAAGCTGTGGATCGAAAAAAAATGCAGCCGGTTAACGCTTTCAAGGATGAATAGCTCCACGACAATAAGGCCTAGGACCATCAAACCACTGCTAGAGTGTTCACAGACAGCGGCCCCGAGAAGAAGAGCCTATGCTTCGGGCGCTACCACCCGGCGCGATTTTACACGAATATTTCCAACCGTGACATTATGCCGCGGATCGGAAAAAAAAATGCAGCCGGCTAACGCTTTCAAGGTTCAATAGCTCCCAGACAATAGGGCCTAAGACCATCAAACCACTGCTAGAGTGTTCACAGACAGCGGCCACGACCGAGAGCCCCCTTTCTTCGGGTCCACACCTGGCGTTTTCCAAGATTTTCCCAACCCCCCCTTTGCCCGTTTGGAAAAAATGCAGCCGGGGTCCATTTCCCGGGTTTTTTGCTCCCCCCCCAATAGGGCCCCCGGGGGATTAAACACTGCCAGAGTGTTACAGACAGCGGCCCCGAAGCAGAG